>NC_069504.1:231999932-232299932 GCF_027579735.1 Bombina bombina | reverse complement strand
CATTGTGAGTTGCAGTTCCTAAATAACACAATGAGTGGGTGTATGACTGTTGTTTACAAGCATTAAAAGTCTATTTTACCTGTATATAGCTAGTGCATGGGCTGAACAGAGAAGTGCGCCCACTAGGCAGCACATTTGTCTTGAAAGAGTTCACATCTGCTGGTCTATGAGCTCCTCCTAAGCATACTTCCCCAACTATGACCCAACCTAAGTCTAAATGTTGTGCATAAGGACTGTTGTGAGGCCCATTAATCTGCTCACATACTTTGTGCACCTTCAGAATGTCTCTTCCTAACAAGAGAATTATTTGTGCGTTAGGGTCAAGTGCTGGGATCTTGTCTGTTAAGGATTTCAGATGAGGGAAATGCTGTGTAATCTCAGGTGTTGGAATTTCTGACCTGTCATCAGGGATCATGTCACATTCAGTGAGTGTGGGGAGTTTTATGTGTGTTTTCCCATCAATAGACTGAACAGTGAAGTTGGATACCCTACGCCCTGTTTTCTCTGTAATGCCTGAGCATGTTCTTAGAGTGTAGGAAAATGTTTCACCACTAATGTTAAACACATCAAAAAACTCTGATTTGGCTAAAGAACGGTTACTTTGATCATCTAACACTGCATACATCTTTACAGAACAGTCAGGTTTATTAGAGGGATATACAGTCACTAAACAAATCTTGGAACATGATCTGGGCCTTGTCCCTTTCCCGCATACCTCTGTACACTTGGATAGAATAGTGGGTGGAGTAGCTTCCTCTTGCTCCCCGCCTTGCTCTCCCTTTGGTAAAGGAGTCTCTACTGCCCAGGGAGCTGGACCTGGATGCAAAGCTGAAGTATGCTGGTCACTGTGCATTCTCTGCATCTTATGTTATTTTTGCAGTCTTTGGCAATGTGTCTGGTGGATGCACAACATCTAAAGCAGATAGAATTCTCCTTCAGGTAAGCTTTACGTTCATCAATGTGCTTGCTTCTGAACCCATGACACTTTGACAGTGGGTGTGGTTTATTATGAATTGGACATGGACTGTCTGATTCCATGGATTTCCACAAAGGGCTTTTCACTTGTGGAGTTGCATTAGTAGCTGACACTTCTATCTTTCTTACTGACACCATTGGTCTGTTGCTGTACCTTGTTCCTGTCTTCTCTGTATTTACTGGAAATTGGTTGCTGCATGTTGAGAATATGAAGCTTGGATCATTTCTGGTCTTTGCTTGGTTGACAATAAATCTGGTGAAGAAACTGAATGGTGGAAATGAGACATGATGGTCTTCTTTGTACTTGGAACCTTGAAAAATCCACTTTTCTTGCAGGCTATATGGCAGTTTTTCAATAATTGGTTTGATGCCACGAGCTGTGTCTAGGTATGCCAGTCCTGGCAAAAAAGCCTCCTGCCTTAGCAGCATTCACCTCCAACAACATGTCATCAAGTTCTCTTAACTTTATGTTGTCTTTGAGATTTTGGGGAAGTTTTCTAGCTTCTTTAACAGTGCATTCTCAATAGCTTCAGGGCTGCCATAACATTCTTCTAGTCTCTGCCATACCATTTTAACTCCATCAATTGGGTTATGAACATGCACTGACCTGAGTCTCTTAGCCTGTTGAGATGACTCTGAAGATCTAGCTCTTCTCTGGCTGTAAGATTAAGATCTCTGGTGACACCTTGGAATGATGTCTTCCATGCCCAGTAGTTCTCTGGTCGATCATCAAATGTTAGTAGCCCTGTACTCACTAACTCTTGACGAATCAGGTGCTTTGCTAGGTCAGTAGTTTCTGAAGTTCCTAATGTACTATTTCTGAGAGGGGATATGTGAGAGTCCATATAATGTGATGGATATTGTGGATCAGCGTAACCTCTGCTTTCTTGAAAGCGCACTCTTGGTGTAGAGACATTTGCAGTGTCAGTCTGGGAAGGAGGGTGCAAGTCAGTAATACTTGGAGTAGAGTGTAAATATGTTGAGTCAGGAAACTGTGGCATTATGCTGGACATATGTTGGATAGGAGCATGCTCTGTTTTATCTTGGTCTGGAGCATGGTTCTGTACATACTCACGAGTCCTTTGTACTAAATCATGGGTAGTTATTTCTGCAAAATCTTGAAGTGGTTCCTCTTCTAGTTCAGCTGCTGCTTCATAGACTGCTGCTTCTGCAGATGCTGCAACTGCTGCCCTTTGAATCTTTAGCACATGCATATTAGCTTCTAACTCTGCCTTGCGTTGTGCTGTTTCAGCTTCACACCTTGCTGTCTCTGCTTTGCGCTTAGATGCCTCTGCTTCCATATTTGCTTTGCACCTTGCTGCCTCTGCTTCCATATCTGCTTTGCACCTTGCTGCCTCTGCTTCCATATCTGCTTTGCACCTTGCTGCCTCTGCTTGCATATCTGCTTTGCGCCTTGCTGCCTCTGCTTCTAGTGCTGCTTTCTGCTTTATCATGTCTGCTTCCTTTTCAGCATAAGAAACTTGTGCCTGGGCTGCTTGTGCTTTAGCACGGGCTCTGAGTCCTGCAGAACTGGCTGATGATCTGCTGGAGCGCATTGAATATTTAGAGCCAGAGGCATAGGATCTGGTCTCTAAAGTTTGCTGCGTCATATCAACATTCTTATCTTGGTTTATAGTGACCAGGTTAAAGTAGCACAATATTTTAAATGCAGTTCTTGTGCAAATAATTTTTACTGCCTTTCACTTTAAATTGCAGGTCTTGTATGTTTGCTTGTTATTTACTGCTTTTTACTTTAAAATGCAGCCTTTGTATTTTGCTTGTTATTGCTTCTCACCTTTCAATGCAGCTCCTATATCTTCCCTTGATATAGCATGCTTTTTACTTTACAATGCAGCTCTGTATCTTCCCCTGATATAGCCTGCCTTTTTTTTTTTTTTTTTATTTATTTTTTATTGAGGTTTTATAATTTGGCATACAAACAAGATATTGCTGAGAAAAAGCAGAAGAAGACAATACAATCATATTATACGTGTTGAACAAGGTGTCATTGATATATCAGCCAGGGAATATTAATACATAATAGAAAGACATGCCATTGAAGTTATATACCTTCTCACCTGCTCCAGAGGCCACTTTTGGACCTCACGATGTGTAGGATAAAAACACCAGAAGGTAAACTGGTATCTAAGAGACCACTCATGGGTCCCAAATTAACCTCAGATTTTATATTGTATTTCTTAGGTGTAAAATTTTTATTTTTTCTTTAGATATAGAATTATCTATGCTGCTGAATTATGCCAAATACCCCCATAGTATTGTTAGCTTTAACATTATAGAAGATCCCCATCATAAGGGCCAGTGTATACGGCCTCTTGTAGTAACTGATTACAATTAAGGTGCATGACACTAGGGCACTGGACAATTGTTTATAAGTCTACATGTACTCTTGCCAAAATCGCCAAGACCTAATTTTTATAAAGGTGCAATTTGTGGGTATTGACACGGGAAAGCAAGGTTAGTAAGATCAAGCCATTATTGGTCAGATGTCACAAGTAGAAACCCTAGATGTACTAAGATAAAAAGGCGAGGGTAGTGTCAAGAGAGCGTCAATTTTAACTAATAACTGCTATTAAGGTTAATTTTATAATAACTGTTGGCATACTCATATTTCTTATGTAATATATTAAGGAGTGTTAAATAAGTACTGAGCCGATAAGTTAAAAGCATCCTATGTATGAGGACCCACAAATCTGGAAAATACAGTGATCTCACTCTCTGGTAACAAGATACCATGAAATCAAGTGTGCATTATGTACCTATGGACAGTGTTATACAATTCAAAATAGACAGAGAGAGTCTCCACTTTATATCTAGAATATGCTGCCCCGGCCGTAGGCAGCTCTACTCATGATCCAGAGGGGAGGAGATAGGGTCCTCAGCTAGCATGTAGTTTATGTATGTGCAATCACAGTTATAGTTATATAATGACTAGACCCTCGCAGATGAAATAATTGATAATAGAAAACAGTTCAAGTTTTTGCAGAAAGCATGTAGTATCTGACAGATCTACCAAACTGCCTTTGTATATAATAACATGAGAATGACCAATTTAGCAATAGACATATAAGCTCAAACAATAATAAACCCCATATAAGGTTCCCACAAATACACTCATATCGCATTATGGTGGTAGAATAATAGCAGACACAGTAACTTAATCCAAACAGAACATTGGTAATCTTCATAGAGAGTTCCCATAAGTATATTTAACTTAAAGCACATTCTGTGATGGTATAACAGTAGTCTTAGAGATTTTAACTTTGTCCAAACGGGACAACAATAGTCCATACATAGAATTTGTCCAAACAAAACTTACAAGTATCTATATCAAGTGTAGGGCAGCCCATAAAACCAGCTTGGCTACTATGAGGTGGTTGAGCATAAACTGGTAGAAGCTTATCAGCCTACACCTAGACACTGGAAAACTTTAGGTCTAAAGTAAGCAGTCATGTCGATCTCACTGCAATCTCTAGAGAGAGAGATGTGGTGACAGGGAAACACAGCAATATTAAATATTGGCCATACTTGCATCGGTCCTGTAGGTCGTGCTTCTGTTGTTCCTCGATGTGTTGAAGAGCCTAGAGTATTAGTGGGCTGAGCGAGGTATGTCTGGTGTCTTACCAGGAGCTGTTGAGAACGTTTATTAATAGCAAGGTCTCCTCTGCTTCGTTGCGCTAAGGGGTTCGGCTCTATCCCGTTGTCAGCCAGAAGCGTGGTAACTTGCAGTGAGATCTCTGTGTTTTCGGGCTGCTGTGCTGTTGCTGCGATATCTAGAACCGAGATCACTTCTGCGATAGCGTGCGTGAAGGTAAGCACTGCATGGAGCTCTCCATTGCTTGTGATACCAGCCGCCTCTGATGCTTTCATTCTTGGTGGGGAAGCTTCTAGTCTCTTACCCGGGGCCGCCCCGGGACTCACTGATGCCCCTTCAGATGGCTTGGCTTCGCCGCAATAATTATGGTTGCTCTCAGGGACAGGCTCAAAAGGGGTAATGCGAAATGCCTCAGCAAGGGTTACTGAAAAATCCTTTTGATAGGTAGAGAGTAGGCTGCCAATTTCGCTCAATAGGTGGATAGCTTCCATACTAGATATGTCCGTTTCGGGGATATTTGGCTTATGTGTTGTAAAATTCTGCAGCGACTTACAAAATAGCACTGCTGCGTAACGACTAAGGCCCACCAGTGACCTCAGCCGGGGGGTTATGAAAGGCCTCAACCTTAAAGCGTGTTCCGGGCGCTCAAAATCGGATCCATCTTAATAAATTTAGGCTCATCTGATGCAGGATCATTTGTACTTCAAAACTCAGACTGCGTGGCATCTAGATGAGCAATTTTAAATATTATATTAGACCCAGTTGACGGAAAGACTGGAGCAGAATAGTTATGTGCGACTTGTCATGGCCGCCTCCCGGAAGTTCCCCTAGCCTGCCTTTTTACTTTAAAATGCAGCCCTTGTATCTTGCCTTGATATAGTATGCCTTTTTACTGTACTGTCCTCACTACTAATAGCTAGACAGCTAGTTAACAAACCAGACAGAAATAGCTTTGTGTTTATTCCAAACTGATTTTACTTCTGAATAGTTATTTTGTAAAACTGCAATACAATAAGAAAAGTTGAAATTACAATATGTAGCACCACGTGCTTGCAATACATACAATAATACATGTTTCTAATGTAGAGAGCTTACATTAATCCTTACAGCAAATAGCAATGCAATTCAAATGTACAATGAACTCTTAGCAAACAACAAATAACTTACAGGCATATGTATATTTAGAGGCAAATGTTAAGAGCTGATTTCCATGCTTCTTGAAGCTAAGATGGCTGCTGAGAAACTGAAATTAAGACTTTTATTAACAAACTTTATTAACACTTCCTGTTTTATTCTTGAGAGGAACCAAGCTGTAATTGCAACATGAAACCACCAGATGTCATCAACATGAACATAATAAGCATATAATAGACAGAACACCTTCTATCCTCTAAACTATACATATTTAGATCATAGAGTCTATCTTTGTATGTTTTATATTTTAGACCATGTACCATTTTAGTAGCCCTCCTTTGGACAGCTTCTAGTTTATTTATATCTTTCTGAAGATATGGTCTCCAGAACTGTAGACAGTATTCCAGATTTGGTCTAACAACATCTACGGCTCTTCCCTGGTCTATTATTTTAGTTACATGGTCAAAGAAATCAATTAGATTAGTCTGACATGATCTTCCAGCAATGAAACCATGCTGCCCTTTGTCTTCTAAGTTGTTTGTCTGAAGGAAAGATACAAGTCTTTCCTTTAAAAGTGTTTCCATTAATTTCCCTGCAATTGAGGTCAAACTGATTGCCCTATAGTTAGCAGAATCTTCCCTACTACCCTTTTTATGAAGAGGGACTACATTGGCAATTTCCAGTCTTTGGAACAACTCCTGTTAGAAGTGACTGATTAAATAAATCAGCTAATGGAGTAGCTATTACGGATCAAATAAAGTTCTCTTAGAACCCTTGGATGAATATTATCTGGACCCACAGACTTATTAACTTTTATTTTTGATAAAGCCTTTGAAACCTCTTCCTCTGTAAAAAGAAAAGTACTACTCACATTATTATTTACAGTAACATCCCTTAATAGAATCTCACTATATTTACCATCTGTTGTAAAGACGGAACAAAAGTAATCATTTAAACAGTTTGCTATTTGTTTATCTTCTTCTACTACTCTATCATCATTCTTGAGTCTAACTATCCCTCTGTTAGTTTTTATTTTTTCACTGATATATCTAAAGAAGGCTTTGTCACCGTTTTTACAGATTGTGCTATTTTCTCTTCTGCATCAGCTTTAGCCTTTCTTAATAACAGTTTTGTCATCTTTTGTATTTAACTTTTTATTAGAGCATTAGAGGTTATACAAAAAATAAAGATAGAAAACAATGTATATTGTACAGAATCCACAAATTTTAACATTGACTAGGACTTCATATCATTGTATGCAAGAATCCTCATATTTTCATCATATTTCCAACTAATAATATGTCCTCATGCTTACAAGTTATGTACCACTCTTCCACTTGCCTTCTCACATTATATTTATATTCTAAATGATATAGCTAAGTAATAATCCAAACTTCATCATATAAATTAAATATAATAATTCCATATGCACATCACGACATCAAGAAGATGCTCTCCAAATTTTGATACAATTTATCTATATCTCTAATCTAACTCTCTTTCAAATTTAACCTGTATTCGATTAGGATTTATCTTCCTAATCCAAGAAAAAGTCCTCACACAAGGCTGTAACTAGTACCATACTAAAAATTATAATTTGGTGTGGTTGCAATTGCAAAAATACACAAAAGAAAGGAAAAAAAAAGAAGAAAAAAGGCCTCAGCTCCCAAGTAGCTTGGATTATAGGCACGCGCCACCATGCCCGGCGAACTAATCCTAAACATAAACATGGACATCTCTCCCCCTCCCCTCAACAAGTTAAATAATATTAGATTTCTAAATCCTCTGCAATAGATGATCCACATAATTACAGGTAAGAACTGTTTTGTCATCTTTTGATGGGTTCTTCATTTGTCCTTATCCTCTTCTGAGCCAGTGAGTTTGAATTTTTTATAGACTGTCTTTTTTGTCTTAACTGCATGTGCTACTTCTCTTGAAAACCATATTGGTTTTCTTTGTCTTTTACTTTTACAAATAAGCCTAATACAGTGTTTAGTTGCATCTAGAATAGCATTTTTTTAAATATTCCCACTGTTCTTGTACTCCTGTAATCTGTGCCATCCCTTTTAGAGATTCATCTAGGTATCTGCCCATGTAAGAAAAATCAGTTGTTCTAAAGTCTAAGACTTTTGTTTTACTATGGTTGTACAGTACCTTTGCTTGAATATTAAACCATACAGACTGATGATCACCCACAGACACCTCAGATACTATATCACTGTTTGTAAGTACTAAATCTAATATAATTCTTTTATGTGTTGGTTCTTTTACTAGTTGCTCAAGAGATTCCCCTTGTAAAGATTCCAGAATATATTTACTTTTAGTTGATTTGGCAACAGGTACTTCCCAGTCTACATCAGGCATATTAAAGTCCCCCACTACTATAACATTGCCCTTCATTATAATTTTGGCTATTTCATCAATTAATCAAATTGTCTGATGCTTCATCCTGTAATGGTGGTACCCAAACACTTTCTACATTGTCATTTTTTTCTACAATTTCAGTTACTTTAATATTTTCTTTCACGTACAGAGCAACTCCGCCCCCTTTTTTTTCCTACTCTATTTTTTTTAGACAAGATGTAACCAGGTATGACTGTTTCCCAGTCGTGAGAGTCATTGTACCATGTCTCTGTTATAGCTACTAAATCCAATTTATCTTGAATCATTATTGCAGTAAGTGCAGGTAATTTACTTACTAAACTGTGAGCATTTGTGCACATTGCACGTAAAACATTTCTAGAATTCTCAAATCCTTTTGCATGGTCAATACAACACCTGCCTACATTATTCAAAGTCTTATTCCTAAAAGTAATGTTTTTTTATTAAAAAAAACAAGAATGTAAAATTTGGTTGACTGTCTTGTCGTGCTCTGGGGGACAGATGGGTATGTTAACACTGTCCCCCTTCTTTAGTTTAAATCGCTGCTAATAAACGGCTAGATTACAAGTCTTGCGTTAGCCTTTTAACGCCCGCTGGTATTACGAGTCAGGCAGGTACAGGCTCCCCACTCACTTTTCTTCCGTGACTCGAGCTCAACGCAAATCCCCTTCCGTAAATTGCGTATCCTATCTTTTTA
This sequence comes from Bombina bombina, assembly GCF_027579735.1. Classification (NCBI taxonomy): domain Eukaryota; kingdom Metazoa; phylum Chordata; class Amphibia; order Anura; family Bombinatoridae; genus Bombina; species Bombina bombina. The sequence continues at coordinate 232,291,131 of NC_069504.1, read as the reverse complement.
ATGGGATTTTCCTAACGCTGGTATTACGAGTCTTGGAAGAAGTGAGCGGTAGACCCTCTCCTGTCAAGACTCCTACCGCATTTAAAAGTCAGTAGTTAAGAGTTTTATGGGCTAATGCCATAACATAAAACTCTTAACTAAAGTGATAAAAAGTACACTAACACCCATAAACTACCTATTAACCCCTAAACTGAGCCCCCTCCCCAAATTAGAAACACTTAAATACATTTTTTAACCCCTAATCTGCCGACCGGACATCGCCGCCACTGTAATAAATATATTAACCCCTAAACCGCTGCACTCCCGCCTCGCAAACACTAGTTACATTTTATTAACTCCTAATCTGCCGTCCCTAACATCACCGACACCTACCTACAATTATGAACCCCTAATCTGCTGCCCCCATTGTCGCCGCTATTATATTAAATTTATTAACCCCTAAACCAAAGTCTAAACTTAAGTCTAACCCCCCCAACTTAAATCTAAGTTAAATAAAACTAAATAAAATTACTATAATTAAATAAATGAATAATATTTAAAACTAAATACTTACCTATAAAATAAACCATAAGATAGCTACAATATAACTAATAGTTACATTTGTATCTATCTTAGGGTTTATTTTTATTTTACAGGCAACTTTGTATTTATTTTCACTAGGTACAATAGTTATTAAATAGTTATTAACTATTTAATAGCTACCTAGTTAAAATAAGTACAAATATACCTGTAAAATAAATCCTAACCTAAATTACAATTACACCTAACACTGCACTATCATTAAATTAATTACCTAAACTAACTACAATTAAATACAATTCAATTAAATAAACTAAAGTACAAAAAACCCCACTAAATTACAGAAAAAAAATTACAAGAATTTTAAACTAATTACACCTAATCTAATCCCCCTAATAAAATAAAAAGCCCCCCCAAAATAATAAAATTCCCTACCCTATACTAAATTACAAATAGCCCTTAAAAGGGCTTTTTGCGGGGCATTGCCCCAAAGTAATCAGCTCTTTTACCTGTAAAAGAAAAATACAATACCCCCCCAACATTAAAATCCACCACCCACACACCCAACCCTACTCTAAAACTAACCCAATCCCCCCTTAAAAAAAACTAACACTACCCCCTTGAATATCACCCTACCTTGAGCCATCTTCACCCAGCCGGGCACAAGTAGTCCTCCAGAGGGGCAGAAGTCTTCACCCGATCTGGGCAGAAGAGGTCCTCCAGAAGGGCAGAAGGCTTCATCCAGGCGGCATCTTCTATCTTCATCCATCCGGAGCGGAGCGGGTCCATCTTCAAGCTAGCCGATGCGGAGCATCTTCTTCTTCCGACGACTCCCGACGAAAGAAGGTTCCTTTAAATGACGTCATCCAAGATGGCGTCCCTTGAATTCCGATTGGCTGATAGGATTCTATCAGCCAATCGGAATTAAGGTAGGAAAAATCCTATTGGCTGATGCAATCAGCCAATAGAATTGAGCTTGCATTCTATTGGCTGATTGGAACAGCCAATAGAATGTGAGCTCAATCCTATTGGCTGATTGGATCAGCCAATAGGATTGAACTTCAATCCTATTGGCTGATCCAATCAGCCAATAGGTTTTTCCCTACCTTAATTCTGATTGGCTGATAGAATCCTATCAGCCAATTGGAATTCAAGGGACACCATCTTGGATGACGTCATTTAAAGGAACCTTCATTCGTCGGGAGTCGTCGGAAGAAGAGGATGCTCCGCGTCGGCTGGCTTGAAGATGGACCTGCTCCGCTCTGGATGGATGAAGATAGAAGATGCCGCCTGGATGAAGCCTTCTGCCCGTCTGGAGGTCCTCTTGTGCCCGGCTGGGTGAAGACGGCTCAAGGTAGGGTGATTTTCAAGGTTGTAGTGTTAGGTTTTATTAAGGGGGGATTGGGTGGGTTTTAGAGTAGGGTTGGGTGTGTGGGTGGTGGGTTTTAATGTTGGGGGGGTATTGTATTTTTTTTTACAGGTAAAAGAGCTGATTACTTTGGGGCAATGCCCCACAAAAAGCCCTTTTAAGGGCTATTTGTAATTTAGTATAGGGTAGGGAATTTTATTATTTTGGGGGGCTTTTTTACTTTATTAGGGGGATTAGATTAGGTGTAATTAGTTTAAAATTCTTGTAATTATTTTTTTATTTTCTGCAATTTAGTGGAGTTTTTTTTGTACTTTAGTTTATTTAATTTAATTGTATTTAATCGTAGTTAGTTTAGGTAATTCATTTAATGATAGTGTAGTGTTAGGTGTAATTTTAATTTAGGTTAGGATTTATTTTACAGGTATATTTGTACTTATTTTAACTATGTAGTTATTAAATAGTTAATAACTATTTAATAACTATTGTACCTAGTTAAAATAAATACAAAGTTGCCTGTAAAATAAAAATAAACCCTAAGATAGATACAAATGTAATTATTAGTTATATTGTATCTATCTTATGGTTTATTTTATAGGTAAGTATTTAGTTTTAAATAGGATTAATTTATTTAATTTTAGTAATTTTATTTCATTTTATTTAAATTAGATTTAAGTTATGGGGGTTAGACTTAGGTTTAGACTTAGGTTTAGGGGTTAATAAATTTAATATTGTAGCAACGACAATGGGGGCGGCAGATTAGGGGTTTAATAATTGTAGGTAGGTTGTGGCGACATTGGGGGCGGCAGATTAGGGGTTAATAAATAAAATGTAGGGTTCGGCGATGTTGGGGGCAGCAGATTAGGGGTTCATAGGGATAATGTAGATGGCGGCGGTGTCCGGAGCGGCAGATTAGGGGTTAAAAATATAATGCAGATGTCGGCGATGTTGGGGGCGGCAGATTAGGGGTTAATAAGTGTAATATTAGGGGTGTTTAGACTCGGGGTTCATGTTAGGGTGTTAGGTGTAGACATAAGTTTACTTTCCCCATAGGAATCAATGGGGCTGCGTTAGCAGCTGAACGCTGCTTTTTTGCAGGTGTTAGGTTTTTTTAAGCCGATTCTGCCCCATTGATTCCTATGGGGAAATCGTGCACGAGCACGTTTTTCCAGCTCACCAATACAATTTAAATCTCTGTGAGCGGTAGAACGTGGAAGACATCTAACCTCTCTCAAATCTCCTTTATCATCATCTATCTGTACATTTCTTAAAATGGAGTCACCTATTAACCAAGTCTTACAGAAATTTACATTTGCAGATCTTACCTTGGATTTCTTGTTTGCAGATTCAGACACCAGAAACTCAGACCTTCCTGTTACACTGTCAGAAGTACTAGCAGTTGTGCTCTCTTCTTCACAGATGCCAGCAGTAATAGCAGCATAGGAGTTTTTCAAAGGCAGAGGATTAGGAGTATGCCTTTGTTCCACTGTTCTTACCCTTCCTGAGCCAACAGTTGTCCATCTCCTTTTTCTTAGTCTCTGGGGTAGAGGTGCTGCTTCCATAAGAGGCTGCTTTGAGCAAACAGACATGTTATTTATTGTATCTTTAACCATTTGAGTGCTAAGCACTTTCCCACCTGGGTGCTAAGCTGTTTTAAGTTTTTTTTTGGGGGGGGGGTTAAATATTTTTTTTTTTTACTTTTTTTTTCAGATCCCCAAGATTTACACTGTTAGAAAGATTACTTTTCCAACAGTGGGTCTTGGAGGTCTGTAGCTGCTTAGATGCTTGAGATACAGGATTCTAAGCAGCATGCCCTCTGCTCCTATACTTAACATTGTTAATTTTAAATAAAGTTGCGCGGTGACGTCATCACGTCATTGCACGTGACATCACTAGTGATGTCAAATATTAAAAATGTTAAAATGGAGCGCTCGAGGAGAGCTAAAGTACAGCCGTATTGGACAGATAAATAGTATACCAGACACGAATAGACTATAGCAAGCGCAGAAAATTAACCACAAATGCCTAATCTATAAGTCCTAGATAAATATATGTAGTGGGCAGTATTGCAAATATAAAACTACAATAAATACAATCAATAAGAGATGCGAATAAAATAGGTCATTTATATAAAGCAATTCATATATATGTTAATAAAATATACATAGATATACTGAATATTCATAAAAATACATTTAATACAATAAGTAAAAGGTCGACCTTAATAAGTCAAATAACAATGCATCAATAAATACAATACAGAAATAAAAATAAATGTGAAAAACAATTACAATTGTTTGATACTGTGTATCCAATAGAACAAATGTCCTCAAATGTCAAATTGTCTATAAAAGAGTCTTTAAGTCCTTTTTGCTTGCAAACTTGAGTATCCGTGTAGACGACAAGCCTCCTGGTGACAAAGGACAAAACTCCTTAAGGCAGTGTGAAGAGCTTTATGTGAACTATATAATCTGTACTCACAGTTAAGAAAGTTGATATCTGCAAAAGTATAATGCCCAGGTGCATATACTGTGTACTTCTTAGTCCCAGAGGTTCATCACACCATACAATTGATATATGGGATATCAGTTAAATTGATATATGGGATATAAGTATAATTACGATATTGAATAAAATTACAAGTAAAGTGTCTACTCGCAATCCTGGAGCCTTAGATCCTACAAGCGGCTGCTAACTGAATAACCCCTGAAAACTGACAGGCTGAATTGCGATCAGCCTGAACAGTCAAAGGTGCCGTGGGCCAAAATTCAGATGCGCCGCGTGTCACAGGAATACCGGCTCTATGCGAATAAAGATAGTAGCTCCGTGAACGGAGTGAATATGAGCAATGCGTTTCAATTTTTAAAATCTTTGTCAAGCTCGTTACCGGAGGACTCTTTCCCGGGTAAATATATACCTGTATCTACGTTCTGAATGGATGACCTCATAACCAATCAGGATAGCTGATAGCGCAAACTGTCAATCATTCCTTGTTCTAAGCCGCAGCCGAAATACAAACGGCGTATTGCCATGCCAACACTATATATACAAATTTACAGCGTGCTAGATAAAAGGTTATGATATATACAAACCACTAATTTTATAATATCAAAGTCTCACTTGAAAATTAAAATAAAACTGACATTGTGAAAAATGTATAAAAACCGGAATAAGGGAAAACAAATCAAATAAAACTGCCAGAGGATATTGCATTACATAATTTAAAAAATGTTAGAAAATGATTATAATATTTATTTAAAATTCTTTTTTTTTTTTTCCCCACTAGCTCTAATAGGGTGATAATTAATGATAGAACTCCTCAAATATAAATATGTAATAGACAAATAAAAAATATATATATATATAAATATATATTTGTATTCAAGGTATGAAAAATATAGTAAAATCATTTTAGGCATTTAACTAAGATAAAATATCTGAAAGAAAAAGAATCTTATAAAAATTGAATTAATAAAATCACATATAGAAATACTAATATTATTTTCTTATTATAAAAAGCAACCTAAGTCAAACTCAAGGTTTAGACCATTTGGAGTTAATGTTCTAAGCTCAAATATCCACTTAGCTTCTAATTTGAGAAGTTCATTTAATACATTACTCCCTTTCCAGTTAGGTTTTATTTTATCAATCACAGTGTAGTTAAGGTGCTTAGTGTTCCCATTGTTGCATCTTTTAAAATGCCTAGGGACAGGGAGATCTTTGTTCCTTTCGAGATTCATGTTTTCAATTGAGTTTAGGTGTTCCCTAATTCTATCACGTATAGGCCTAGTAGACTCACCTATATATTGAATCCCACACGAACACTCTAATAAATAAACCACATTTGAGTCAGTGCACCTGTATAAGTTTTTAATTTTATAAACCTTCTTTGTGATTGTCGATTTAAATTCTTTTCTTTTAGTTGAGTGTTTGCAGGCCTTACAGCTCAAACATGGGTAAAACCCCACAATTTTGTCACCTTTTAAATCTAAATCATTGAGAGGACTAGCTGTTTTCTTTAAATCAGTAGGCGCTAAGTAATTTTTCAGATTCTTGCATTTCTTATATATTACACTAGGTTGATTTGGCAAACGTGGGCCGATCACTTCATCAGACTTTAAAACATGCCAATGTTTTTTGAGGATTCTTTCTAATTTTTTATTATCCTCATTGTATTGTGTGATAAACGGGACTTTTAATTCACCATTCTCCAGTGTAGTGGCAACATTAATTTTACTCTGTTTTCTTCTAAGTAAAAGATCCCTATTCATATTAGAGGCCTCAGTTCTTGCATTATCTATTAATTCTACATTATATCCCTTATTGATAAATTTATTCACCAAAACTTGTGATTGTTGACTATAATTTGAATCTTCCATGCAATTTTTCCTAATTCGCATGAATTGGCTTTTTGGAATGTTTTTCTTCCATTTATCCAGATGGCAGCTTTCTGCATGTATATAGCCATTGGCGTCTACAGGCTTAAAGTAAGTTTTCGTTACAATCTTATTATTTATAATGTTTATTTGTAAATCTAGAAAGTTTATACTAGTTTCATGTATTTCAAATGTAAATTTCAGATTTTTTTCGTTACTATTCATCCTCGAAAAGAACCATTCCAAATCAGTTTTGTTGCCTCTCCATATAATAAATATATCATCTATATAACGTTTATAGGAGACCAGATTTGCCCCCAGATCAGTGGAGTCTAGAAATATTCTCTCCCACAGACCCATAAATAAATTAGCATAACTAGGGGCAAATCTGGTCCCCATCGCTGTCCCACATAATTGCAGGTAAAATTTTCCATCAAAGTTAAAATAATTATGAGACAAGATAAATCTAATGCTCTCAATTAAAAAGGATTTTTGTTCTACTGGAAGTGTATCATCTTTATTCAAATAAAATGTGATTGCTTCAAGCCCTAAATCGTGTTTGATACACGTGTATAGCGCTGAAACGTCACATGTAGCTAAAAGGCATTCTTCATCCCATTCAATATCCTCCAACATTCTCAGGACATCAGTAGAGTCCTTCAAGTATGAAGGAAGACTTTTTACATAATCTTGCATAATCTGGAGCTACTATCTTTATTCGCATAGAGCCGGTATTCCTGTGACACACGGCGCATCTGAATTTTGGCCCACGGCACCTTTGACTGTTCAGGCTGATCGCAATTCAGCCTGTCAGTTTTCAGGGGTTATTCAGTTAGCAGCCACTTGTAGGATCTAAGGCTCCAGGATTGCGAGTAGACACTTTACTTGTAATTTTATATCAATATCGTAATTATACTTATATCCCATATATCAATTTAACTGATATCCCATATATCGATTGTATGGTGTGATGAACCTCTGGGACTAAGAAGTACACAGTATATGCACCTGGGCATTATACTTTTGCAGATATCAACTTTCTTAACTGTGAGTACAGATTATATAGTTCACAAAAAGCTCTTCACACTGCCTTAAGGAGTTTTGTCCTTTGTCACCAGGAGGCTTGTCGTCTACACGGATACTCAAGTTTGCAAGCAAAAAGGACTTAAAGACTCTTTTATAGACAATTTGACATTTGAGGACATTTGTTCTATTGGATACACAGTATCAAACAATTGTATTTGTTTTTCACATTTATTTTTATTTCTGTATGGTATTTATTGATGCATTGTTATTTGACTTATTAAGGTCGACCTTTTACTTATTGTATTAAATGTATTTTTATGAATATTCAGTATATCTATGTATATTTTATTAACATATATATGAATTGCTTTATATAAATGACCTATTTTATTCGCATCTCTTATTGATTGTATTTATTGTAGTTTTATATTTGCAATACTGCCCACTACATATATTTTTCTAGGACTTATAGATTTGGCATTTGTGGTTAATTTTCTGCGCTTGCTATAGTCTATTTGTGTCTGGTATAGTATTTATCTGTCCAATACGGCTGTACTTTAGCTCTCCTCGAGCGCTCCATTTTAAAAAATTTTAATATTTGCTAGTTTCTATAGAATCTGAGAGACTTCTATTTATCTTGGAGTTTGTGCAGTTGTTTTATTTTGGCGCAGTCTCACACCTTCTGTTTCTCGTTATCACTAGTGATGTCGCAAACTTAAAATTTTCTGTTCGCGAACGGCGGACACAAACTTCCGCAAGTGTTCGCGAACCGGGCGAACCGCCATTGTCTTCAATAGGCAGGCGGATTTTAAAACACACAGGGACTCTTTCTGGCCACAATAGTGTTGGAAAAGTTGTTTCAAGGGTACTAACACCTGGACTGTGGCATGCCGGAGGGGGATCCATGGCAAAACTCCCACGGAAAATTACATAGTTGATGCAGAGTCTGGTTTTAATCCATAAAGGGCATAAATCACCTAACATTCCTAAATTGTTTGGAATAACGTGCTTTAAAACATCAGGTATGATGTTGTATCGATCAGGTAGTGTAAAGGTTACCCCGGGTTCACAGTGACAGACCAAACTCCCCGTTTAACGCACACCGCAAATAACCGCAAACAGTCCATTTGCACAACCGCAAACTCCCCATTGCCACGAGATAGATAGATTTGATAGATAGATACATAGATTAGATAGATAGATCAATAGATGCAATAGATACATTTGATAGATATGATAGATAGATAGATTTGATAGATCAATAGATAGATTTGATAGATAGATAATTTCCCAGACAGAGAATTACAAGACATGCTGTCTGTGACCCATGGTAAGGTCCCCAGAGGCAGTTGCGGCGCCCGAGGCTCTGATTAGAACAGAGCAATCTGGAACGTATCTGCCCTCGGCCGAAATCAGAACATTCTTTTGCTTTCTGCCTGTCGGCCAAATGTCCGTCTGCCAAATGTCCGTCTGCCAAATGTCCGTCTGCCAAATGTCCTTCTGCATTTTGTCAGAGCACCGCGTGCAATCTACTGTGCCACCAGATATGAGTGGGGTGTTAAGTAGTACTATTCTTATCAGTTTAATCCCTGTTACGTCCCCTATCAGGGGACGTGTATATGGCATGGATTTTAGGAACCGGGAGATGGAAAAAGATGCTTGGTCGGTTCGACCACGAGATAGATAGATTTGATAGATAGATAGATAGATAGATAGATAGATAGATAGATAGATTAGATAGATAGATCAATAGATGCAATAGATACATTTGATAGATACAATAGATAGATACATAGATAGTTTTGATAGATCAATAGATAGATTTGATAGACAGATAATTTCCCAGACAGAGAATTACAAGACGTGTGGTCTGGGACCCATGGTAAGGTTCCCAGAGGCAGTTGCGGTGCCCAAGGCTCTGATTAGAACAGAGCACTCTGGAACGTATCTGCCCTCGGCCGAAATCGGAACATTCTTTAGCTTTCTATCTGTCGGCCAAATGTCCGTCTGCCAAATGTCCGTCTGCCAAATGTCCTTCTGCATTTTGTCAGAGCACCGCGTGCAATCTACTGTGCCAACAGATATGAGTGGTCTGTCAAGTAGTACTATTCTTATCAGTTTAATACCTGTTACGTCCCCTATCAGGGTACATGTATATGGCATGGATTTTAGGAACCGGGAGATGGAAAAAGATGCTTGGTCGGTCTGGCCACGAGATAGATTTGATAGATAGATAGATAGATACATAGATTACATAGATAGATCAATAGATGCAATAGATTACATTTGATAGATACGATAGATAGATTTGATAGATAAATAGATAGATTTGATAGATAGATAATTTCCCAGACAGAGAATTACAAGACGTGCGGTCTGGGACCCATGGTAAGGTTACTTCCTTTTGCACAATCGAGTACAGGTTGGGGATTGCCTTTTGTGCAAAGAAATTTCGGCCGAGTACCTTCCACTGCGGTGTCCCCTATCAGGGGATGTGTAAATGGCATGGATTTTAGGAACCGGGAGATAGAAAAAGATGCTTGATCAGTCCTCCTACTTCAAATTTGGGGCACTGCGCGTGCAATTTACTGTGCCACCAGATATGAGTGGTGTGTTAAGTAGTACTATTCTTATCAGTTTAATCCCTGTTATGTCCCCTATCAGGGGAGGTGTATATGGCATGGATTTTAGGAACCGGGAGATGGAAAAAGATGCTTGGTCGGTCCGGCCACGAGATAGATAGATTTGATAGATAGATAGTGTTAGGTGTCCCCCCAGGGGGGTAAGTGTCAGGTCAGGTCGAAGCCACGGGGCCAGTGTACCACCTGAGGCATATGTAGATTATCTGATAAGGGCCCCTGAGAATGACTCAGACCACGCAGCATTATGATCGAAAGCCAATTCTGTTTATTGCACAGTGCAAGCCTTTCTTATAGTGACATACAGGGTTAAGGGGATGACACGTTAGGACCGTGTCATCTTACACAGTTATACAGAGCAAAATACAAGGTAAAGCTGGAATATGAGTTTCTCATAACAATACTTACATAGTAATAATAAACTACCATCTGCGGAGACAACAAGGTTTCTGAACCATCTTGTTGACATTATTTTATTCTATCTTATTCTGGGCGTAGGGCCAGGATACATTGACAAGGCCGAACAGCTAAGGAAACTATCATAACATGCACATAGTTCTCACTACAGAATAACCCAGTATAATAAAAGTCTAATCATTACAAAATGGATGCTAATCATCACAAGATGGCTGCGAGGAACAAGATGGCTGCCGTCAGGTTCATATTACCCCTAACATACCATCCTTTTATTCTAACAGAATAACATAAAAATAGACTGGCATAGAAAGTAAGTAAAGCCTTATATTATGGTAACAGAACTCTGTGAGAATACTAAAGAGAAAAATATTCCTATGTTGTGATATACTTTTATAGGCTAATTGTCACTGCATATAGGTACAGTCCCTCCAATACCTTCCATCTATCTTCCAGCCTTCCCAAAACTACCGGTCTACCGGCACAGAGACCCAACCAGCACCCCATCTACCCCCAAACAACGCTGCATCTTCTATCTCTCCACCTGCATTGCTAGCACCCCCCAATATGTCCAACAGTTCCTTTTCCACAGTAAAGCATGACATAGCAACAGCACAACTGTCTCTAGGTGGCCTCTGAACACTTTAAGAACAGTCTTTGTCCATTTGAGAGCGCTGCACCTTGACACTTTGCTATAATACAGTTCTCCAACAGTTCATTTGCAGTAGGGGTGCTTATCCACGGTTCTTGCGCAGGGAGATACTGGAAATCTGATGGTTTGTTCATGGGGTAGACAAGGCAACCAGTGGATACCCATGGCAAGCAAACACTCGAGTCACAGGGAGTCTAGGAAGCAAACAGAAACAGTACAAGATGAGTACACACCGCAATACAATCACAATTATGTCCCAATAAAACGTCACTTTCATCCTATGTCATTTAAAATCAAACAAAACATTGTTGATATATAATACAAACTAAATACATTGATATTTCTCAGATAATAATTTACAACTTCTCTATACACTTTTAAATGATACTTCTTGAATACTACGCAAGTGAAAACCTGTCAGACTTCATCAAGGGCCTGAATGGTTATGCTAAAACTTATGCTAAGGCCTGCCCTGTAGTAAGAATGGAAAAAAGAAAACAGTCAATGAAAATAAATGAATTTCTTTACACTGTCACTTTGAACTTCTAAAAAAAAAAGAACCTTGTGTTGCTTTATTCTGCATGGCAGCTATCTATAATGTTTATAATTCTCCAACCATGATCCTAATATTCAACAATCTCATCTTATATAAACACTACTAGTTTACTAATTATTTTATGCAACCTAAATTCTCTCACACTCCTGTATGAGGAATGCATACAAACAGAACATCATTTAAAACTACAAACTCTTTTAAAGGTAAACACAACTTTATGGTAAGAATTACTCTCTTTGACAAACATCAGGAATGACCAAATTCACTTTGCAGATACCATACTAATTAATAAAAGGGAAAAATACATTTGCTTTTCTAAACCATAATTATGCTATTCCCTAAACAAACATTTCTCTGTATATTTACTATAAACTTCTAGCTTAGATGTGTCCTCCTTATGTTCTAGAGGGTGAAGGGTCTAAAATATTATGATATATTGTAACATTTTCCTTAAACATATTTTTATACTCAGTGGGCCATTCAATAGGGTACAATACTGCAAAGTTCACAGTTACATTTATCTAAAGAGTTACTATGTTAAGCACATAAACTACAATGTGCACTAATACCAATGAAGCATATGATGTCTTATACCCAATATGATCAATAAAAATAAAACAAATACAAGAGAATACAAAACAAGCAATATAAGGAATGGAGTTAAAACAATACTCCCCTAATTTAATTGGTTGACCCTGTAACAGCATAACAGGACCTCCATATCGAGCGGTAAGGCACAGTCCAGAGAAGGATAGTCTTTATGTCCTGAAGACACACATCAGAGGAAACAGTCATGGATTACCCAGAGTCCAGTTCTGGGGCTGGTACCAGCATGCAAAGCAAAGAATGGATCCAAAGATAGTTCAGTAACTTTTACTGCAGTATGGTGGTTAAAACAAGCTTGACAAAAGGTCTTTCATCTTTATCTTTTCTTTCTTTAAAGGTTTACTTGCTTTCAATCTTTAATCTTTTTAAGAGTGCACTTATGGAATTTTGCCTGTACAGATTTTACCTAAATATGGAAACTCAAAAATAATTCAGTTAGTGTGTTTCTGTGATGGTTTGAAATAGAAGTGTGTTAATTATTGGAATTGTAACTCTTTAGAAAATCAAACAGGAGTTTAATTCTTGTAAAAACCTGATTAATTCCAGAAGTGAGTCAGTTTATTTATGATGAATATAATTCAATATATATCAATGTAAACAGTCTGAGTTTACACTGAGTTGCCAAAAGGAATAATATAGAAACTTTATGTAGTATAATGTTGCAGCAGATTAAACATTTGTTGAAATATCTCAGGATGATGTCCCCTTTAGTCTTCACGCACTCACACAACAAACAGCTCTAAAATATATACAAGTCATTCATCCATATGTTGCAGACAGAAAACACATGAACGGTGTAATAAATCAGGATGGCGACAGGCAGCACAAGTGGTCACGAAAAAGGCAAGATAAGACTTACAAGTAGCGGAGCTGAGCTACGATGTGGCGTACCTGGTGTTTGCAGAGGCTTCGGTGCGAGTGCGACTTCCGGTCGCGGTAAGGAAAGTAGATCCGGCCGGTCCAATACCGGATAGTAAGATGCGGATAAACTCACAAACGTAAAGTTCAGAGACTCCAAAACACTGATGAAATAATTAGATCAAAGTGGCAGTCCAAGGAGGTAGTTTAAAGTATAACAACAAGGAATAAGTTGAATTCAAGTAACAGCACGAAACTTAGCTTAAGATTGAGCTTCACAAGATAGCAACAAAATTTTCAGGCACTGATGATCAGCACCCAACCCCTTTTAAAGGGAAGTTCTTATTGAGGGCGGGATGCACCTTAAAGGTGTATCACAGTTTCAATCTCTGAAGACAGCTGCATACTCTCATCCTGCAAATACAAATATAGTGTTAAGAACCAAATAGAAAAATAAAACATTTTAGGCATCTGAAATTAACACAGAAAGACAATAAAAAGATCTAATCCACCAGGGAGGGAAAAAAAAGGAGTGGGGTGTGGGTGTACAGGCTACGACCGGGGTGGCCATCAAGGTAGATGCTTTTCTGTGGCCAGATTCCCAATGAAGGAAAGTTCTAGACAATCCTAGGGACGTAGTGCATCCTGCATAGCGGTAAGACAAGGAAATTTAGGGCACAGCTGGTGGTTAGACAATAACATTGTACGAGGAGATTCAAAGCGTTTTAGGTTCACCTCCTAAAAACAATCACCCCCATTACATAAAGATATTCATCAATACTCATCAATACTTCCCCCATGTTTGCGTGAAACATCTCATGTGACACGCAAACACAAGATAACAAGAAACTAAACGGCAAATCATGCACTCCACTCATGCAGAGACAATTCTCAATAGCAAGCAAAATGAAATACACTTCACAATTCAATATGCTGTCCATACAGCACGCTTCCACACATAGTCACAAAAGAGAAAAACATAACAAACAAACAGTGAAAACCAATCGTTCTTGTCTTTCACAAAACAAAACATTAGCTGCTGACACAAATTTCAAACAACCACAATTAACTTAGAATGCAACACATATTCTGACATTCACTGGAAAGCAACACTCTCAGAACACTACAAACAATTAAAAACATCCACTATGTACAAAACTTTGATATCACACAAAGAAAACAATCACAGCAGATGCCCAAGAAACTTCAGTTGCAGATTGCACAAATAAAATTGCGCTTATTTGGGAACGATCAGATAACCATGGTAGCCACTGTTAAAGGGACATTCTAGGATAAATGAAAATTTAATTATTCAGATAGGACTTTTAATTTTAACCAACCTTCCTAGATTAAACCAAACATAGGTAGGCTCATATGCTAATTTTTAAGCCTTTGAGGGCTGCCTCTTATCACAGGCTGTATAAATCTCATTACAACACCAAGAGACAAAATACACGTTAGCCATATAAATAAAACTAAAACTGTAATCAGATAAATTAGCAAGTTATATAAATGCAGTAGAATCAGATAAAATGTGCATCATTTGTTTGCCGTCCCCTATTGCCTTAAGTAGGGGTGTTTATTTGTAGACACCTTATAGACCACGGCTTAGCTGTTAAGCAGCAATCAAAGTGATTGCAATAATAGTGGTAGACTAGTTAATAACCAAATAACTATATATATTTTAAAGTGTCACTGAAATCACTTAATTAAATAATATCTCATTTATTTATTGAACGCAGTGGGGGTTATTTTAAATAACAAAGAGTTCTGAACTATCTGTGAGATACAGTTTGACAGCCACAGAAATAAAATTATCATTTTTAAGCTATATTCTGTGACAGAATATAATATAAATACTTGTTTCTTTGTAGTGAGCAATTTATAGTTATCATTTTTTATATCATAGAACACCAGTACTGCCGCTTTAAATGTAAAGTGCAAATCGTTCTCTCTTCAACAAAGCCAAACAGAGAAACTTTTTTTTTTTAAAGAAAAGCAAAACATGCACAGTGTTATCATTCTTCTCAAGGATAGTGAGGCAAGCTCAAAGTTTCATTTTTACTTAAAGGAGAAACACTGTTTACTGCTTGAAAATATAAAATTCACACTAAAACTTGATAAATGCTAATTAGTTTAACCACAACAACAAAATTATTGGATTTAATATTGTGTATAAATTGATATTCACCATTTTGCAGTTGTCCAGCTAAATATAACAACCGTATATAACACAAAAATAAGCTTTCTACAAAAGAATACTAATACAATTTCCCCTTTAAATTATTCCCAATGATCCTTATAATAAAAAATGTATACTGACGTTCATTAAATAGCCTAAACAAGCATAAGCAGCATAAGAACGCACTCACAGCGGGATGCAGGCTAGTTAAAGGGACATTTTACCCAAACTAAAAATAATCTTTAATTGAAACTGCTAACACAGTGAAATATACTAGTGTTAGGCTTACAGTAAACCTCATCGTCTTTTATGTGAATATTCCCTTAAGTTCTCAGATGTTATATCAGTTTGCCTGTATCCCTTTAAATATTTTCACTCATGAGAAACAATCTGTACCAAAGATTAGAATGTCATAACACAAGGAAGAAATGCTAGATAGAATATATACTCTAATAACCTATTGTTAAATGGCTGATAATGCTTGATGAATCAAAGATAGTTCTAAGATAGAATCAATTTGCAGTGAATAATGATGTAGGGATGAGATAATTGTGTAACTATATAACAATGCGGTTTGGCTAGGATTTATCACTCTTATATCATTGAATACTTGTAATGCAATATCCCCCAAAATCAATAGACAACGGAAGAATAGATATTGTATGTTATGTTAATTCATTTTATGCATTCTTGTTCTCTGAAAAATATAAAACAATAAAAAACTATTTAAACATAAATATTTTCACTCCTCTATTTCTTCTCGTTTTTTGTTTTTTTTCTGTCCGCTAGTCTCACGGATCCCTACACTAAAATTGTAGACAACTTATCACTTCAGTTTGCATTACAGAGAGAATTAAGTTATACTGCAAAAAGAAATATCTGCTATCTAAACGGCAGATTTAAAATAAATATATACAAAGAAAGGTCTCTTAAAATACATTTTGCAAACTACTAATACAGTGTTATTGCACTGGTCCTTTAAATAAGAAAATGACAATTTTCTATTTCTCCGTCTATGCACTGAGCTCTGATTTTACAGACAAATATAACATAATGAGATATTCTTATTATCTAAAATTCAACCCATTGCAATCAACTGTGTTTTGAAAGCATAAAACCAGCTACTCCATAAATATACAAATAAACTTGCAAATGCAATTTCTCCTATATGTTATACTATGCAGCTTGTATAACAAGTCATTGAAAATACACAAATATAAAACAATTGGACTGTCCCTTTAAGGACTAACCATTCATCACGTAAATCTCATATATATATATATATCCCAACCATAATTTAGGCTGCTTGTATGATTTACCACACAAATTTCACCTCTGTACTGTAGCATGACCTGCAGATTAATTTACTTGCAACAAAACCGGACGCACTTTTAAATAAACTTTCAATTACAGCTTATAACTATATGTCATTGGGTGCACCAACTCTGTGCACAGACCTTACAAATACAACATATGTTAACCCATTAATCATACCAGTAACAGTTTCATATTTACCAGAGCGTGACAAAAAAATCACACACCATCGCACTTTCAAAGCCACTTTCAAAGCCGTTACTTCACTTGCAAAAACAATATCATATCTTTACATGCCGAAAAACAATTATCACTTAAAACTAAAACTGCATATGAATACCACATACTTAAAACATGCTGGTGACTTTAAAATACAGGTATATAAAATAACATTTACCGAATATCTTCTAAAAACGTCTGATTTCCCAGCAGAGAAACAGAAAGAAACAGTTTTACATTTGTACAGCGATACAGACAAGCTCATTTCATCTCGCATACCAGAGATTCACTCCCTTTTTTCCTTTCTCAGAAAAGCATCTATTTCATAGCGTACGATATACATATAAAATTTACCAGATTAACTTGTCACCAAGTTCAAAATGTATTTTTTTCCGAAACCCCGCAAAATGGCCATTTTTGCACGGCTTGGGACAATCATTTTCAAATAATACATTCTGTTTTTGGTTTAAAGCAAATCTGTTACACTCATACCACAGTGAGAACCTACAGACCATCACACATTATGCATCTCAATATACACAATTTCCTTACTGCAAGCAAACAAAAAGTCTTACAAACAGAGCTTCTGTAACAGTTTCTTCTCTCTTTTTTTTTTCTGATCTATGTGCGCGCTCAGTGGTGGCCCCCCTTCTTTGCCTGTTACATTTTTTAACACAGAGATTTCTCTATTTATCACACAGCAGTACTCACTGACAGTGTTTTAAAAAAATATTTCTGTCTTTTGCAGAAACTATTAACTCTCCTTTTCTTTTACCTTATACATGTAATTTTCTCTGTGCATTCTTATCTATAAGCAGATCCTATTTCTCAACACAATAATAGCCACAATAATAACATGCACAGCCACTTAATATTTTCTACGCACAGCATCAAAAAACACAAACTAAACAAAGCAAAGCAAGCATCAGATATCAACATGAGCTTCAGGTGGGTAACAAAACTCTATTATGGGAATGAATATGGGAAACTTTAACATACGTGAGACTCACTCACTGCCTCCTTGCCCGGAGGAGCTTATCTTAAAAGCTCTCCGTCAACTGGCATTCATATATTTCTTGCGCGCTTATCACAGACAGGACTCACAATACCTGTTGTATCCCAGCACAGGACTGATTACCTGTCTGGAGGGGTATCACAACTGCCGGAAGGACTATAACCTCCGCAAACCTGTGCTTCAACCACAGGAACCCCTTTAACCCTTTATCATATATTATCAACACCTATTACCAGACTAAATTTAGGTTCAGATTCACAGAAGGAAAGCATGGTAAAAGCACTTATACTTACTCACTGCGAATCCCACAAACTGACGCCAAAATTGTTAGGTGTCCCCCCAGGGGGGTAAGTGTCAGGTCAGGTCGAAGCCACAGGGCCAGTGTACCACCTGAGGCATATGTAGATTATCTGATAAGGGCCCCTGAGAATGACTCAGACCACGCAGCATTATGATCGAAAGCCAATTCTGTTTATTGCACAGTGCAAGCCTTTCTTATAGTGACATACAGGGTTAAGGGGATGACACGTTAGGACCGCGTCATCTTACACAGTTATACAGAGCAAAATACAAGGTAAAGCTGGAATATGAGTTTCTCATAACAATACTTACATAGTCATAATAAACTACCATCTGCAGAGACAACAAGGTTTCTGAACCATCTTGTTGACATTATCTTATTCTATCTTATTCTGGGCGTAGGGCCAGGGTACATTGACAAGGCCGAACAGCTAAGGAAACTATCATAACATGAACATAGTTCTCACTACAGAATAACCCAGTATAATAAAAGTCTAATCATTACAAAATGGATGCTAATCATCACAAGATGGCTGCGAGGAACAAGATGGCTGCCGTCAGGTTCATATTACCCCTAACAGATAGATAGATAGATAGATAGATAGATAGATAGATAGATACATAGATACATAGATTAGATAGATAGATCAATAGATGCAATGGATACATTTGATAGATACGATAGATAGATAGATAGATTTGCTAGATAGATAAATAGATAGATTTGATAGATAGATAATTTCCCAGACAGAGAATTACAAGACGTGCAGTCTGGGACCCATGGTAAGGTTACTTCCTTTTGCACAGTCGAGTACAGGTTGGGGATTGCCTTTTGTGCAAAGAAATTTCAGCCAGGTATCTTCCACTGCGGTGTCCCCTATCAGGGGACGTGTATATGGCATGGATTTTAGGAACCGGGAGATGGAAAAAGATGCTTGGTCGGTCCTCCTACTTCAAATTTGGGGCACTGCGCGTGCAATCTACTGTGCCACCAGATATGAGTGGTGTGTTAAGTAGTACTATTCTTATCAGTTTAATCCCTGTTACATCCCCTATCAGGGGACGTGTATATGGCATGGATTTTAGGAACCGGGAGATGGAAAAAGATGCTTGGTCGGTCCTCCTACTTCAAATATTGGGGCACTGTGCGTGCAATCTAATGTGCCACCAGATAGGAGTGGTGTGTTAAGTAGTACTATTCCTATCACTTTAATCCCTGTTACGTGCCTTTTTTTGTTTTGTTTTTTGAAGCCACAGTGCAGCACCAGAGGCCAGAAAAATTTGGCATGTAGACATGCCTGAAAAATTAGGTATTGTAGCAGCGGCCAGAAAAATTGATGTTTGTTTCCCTGGCAGAAAGTGCCCTAAAACATTGCGGCTTGAACCCTAGTTGGTGGCGGATAAGTCACGCAAGTCATCCGGCATTCGAAGATAACATACAGCAGCTTGTTGACCATTTATAGCCCAAGGCAGATCATCTCATCAGGCCTTTTTTACTGTATCGCCCAATGTCAGTCCTTTCAGGATCCATCCCTCATTCATCTTAATAAAGGTGAGGTAATCTAGACTTTTTTGACCTAGGCGACTTCTCTTCTCAGTGACAATACCTCCTGCTGCACTGAAGGTCCTTTCTGACAAGACACTTGAAGCGGGGCAGGCCAGAAGTTCTATCGCAAATTGGGATAGCTCAGGCCACAGGTCAAGCCTGCACACCCAGTAGTCAAGGGGTTTATCGCTCCTCAGAGTGTCGAGATCTGAAGTTAAGGCGAGATAGTCTGCTACCTGTCGGTCGAGTCGTTCTCTGAGGGTGGACCCCGAAGGGCTGTGGCGATGCATAGGAGTTAAAAAGCTCTGCATGTCCTCCATCAACAACACGTCTGTAAAGCATCCAGTCCTTGCCGGCGTGGTCGTGGGAGTCGGAGGATTACTTTCACTTCTTGCGCTGTTAGATTCCCGCTGTGCTGTGACATCACCCTTATATGCTTTGTAAAGCATACTTTTCAATTTATTTTGGAACTGCTGCATCCTTTCCGACTTGCGGGAATTTGGTAACATTTCAGGCACTTTATGCTTATACCGGGGGTCTAGTAGCGTGGACACCCAGTACAGGTCCTTCTCCTTCAGCTTTTTTATACAAGGGTCACTCAACAGGCACGACAGCATGAAAGACCCCATTTGCAGAAGGTTGGATGCCGAGCTACTCATGTCCCATTCCTCGTCCTCAGTGATCTCACTGAAGGTATCTTCTTCCCCCCAGCCACGTACAACACCACGGGTACCAGGTAGGTGACAACGAGCACCCTGGGATGCCTGTTGTGGTTGGTCTTCCTCCTCCTCCTCCTCCTCCTCAAAGCCACATTCCTCCTCTGACTCCTCTTCCTCACAATCCTCTTCCAGCATTGCCGCTGGTCCAGCAAGCGATGCTGATAAGGCTGTTTCTGCTGGTGATGGTGACCACAACTCTTCCTCTTCACGCTCATCTATGGCCTGATTCAGCACTCTTCGCAGGGCACGCTCCAGGAAGAAAACAAATGGTATGATGTCGCTGATGGTTGCTTCGGTGCGACTGACTAGGTTTGTCACCTCCTCAAAAGGATGCATGAGCCTACAGGCATTGCGCATGAGCATCCAGTAACATGGCAAAAAAATCTTGAGCTCCGCAGAGGCTGTCCTAGCACCCCAGTCATACAAATATTCGCTAACGGCTTTTTCTTGTTGGAGCAGGCGGTTGAACATTAGGAGTGTTGAATTCCAATGTGTCAGGCTGTCGCAAATCAAGCGCCTCACTGGCATGTTGTTTCGCCGCTGGATATCTGCAAAATTCTCCATGGCCGTGTAGGAATGCCTGAAATGGCCACACACCTTCCTGGCCTGGTTCAGGACGTCCTGTAAGCCTGGGTACTTATGCACAATGTGTTGTACGATCAGATCACACACATGTGCCATGCACGGCACATGTGTCAACTTGCCCAATTTCAATGCCGCCAACAAATTACTTCCGTTGTTAGAAACCACTTTGCCGATCTCCAGTTGGTGCGGAGTCAGCCACTGATCCACCTGTGTGTTCAGGGCGGACAGGAGTGCTGTTCTGGTGTGACTCTCTGCTTTCAGGCAAGTCAACCCCAAGACGGCGTGACACTGCCGTATCCGGGATGTGGAATAGTACCTGGGGAGCTGGGGGAGTGCCGTTGATGTGGAGCAAGATGCAGCAGCAGAAGAGGACTCAGCCGAGGAGGTTATGGAAGAGCATGGAGTAGGAGGAGTAGAGGAGATGGCAGCAGGCCTTCCTGCAAGTCGTGGCGGTGTCACCAACTCCTCTGCAGAGCCACGCATTCCCTGCTTGGCAGCCGTCAGCAGGTTTACCCAATGTGCAGTGTAGGTGATATACCTGCCCTGACCATGCTTTGCAGACCAGCTATTAGTGGTCAGATGGACCCTTTTTTTTTTTTTTTTTTATTTATTCTTTTTTATTTGTGCCAGTAAGCGAAAAAACAAACAAAATACAATACGTTTGGATATGAAACTGCACCACGCAGGGTGCAAAATATGCATTAAACAAAATACAGCGATTGAATTGCACCATTCAAAATATATAAAGATGTCAAAATAACAAAAAATAAAAAGTAAGCCTCTTTTGCTTCTTTTGCGTATATGTATCATGTAAAAATAAACGGTTCTTCTATCCCTGGCAGTTCATTTTAACATAGACTTGAAAACACACTACACACTCATACAACAAAAAAAAAAAAAAAAAGGGAACTTATATCTCTCACGAGTTGAGACTTTAATCTGCCCCTCTTCCTTCCACTGTAGATCTCCTGACGTGTCAACTGTCTACCGACTCTGGTTCCTACTCTGACCTCTTCATCCCAACACTAGTTCTATCTATAATTCATAACCCACTCTGCAGGAAAATCTCCCAGCAATACCAAATCAGAAAAACAATCAGTACTTAAGAAAGGAGATAGAATTGCCTTTTGCACATCTTCAGGATACATTTTAACTACCGGTAACCATCCCAGTAGAAATCTTTTGCATTCTTTTTCGCTTGCGTCCCAAAGATGGAAAGATTCAAAAATAATTTGTAGCTGGATTTCTCTAATAAAAAATGAAAACCCTGGCATCTTTTTGGCTTTCCAGTTACTTAATATAAGTTGTCTCACAAGTATAATAATTGTATTTATAATTTTACTTGACGGGACTGTCTTTTGGCTAGATCGAACTAGCAAGAATATATCCTCAACTTTGAATTGTATGTTTGTTGAGTACGTTTTATTAATCCAAAAGATCACTTTTGTTGAACTCTAGGGCAATGCCAGAACATATGTAAAATATCCGCGTTCATATAGACGCATCGCGGGCAGAAGAAGTCTTGACCTATAAACATTTTAGCCATTTTCCAAGGTGTGCAATAATAGTTATTAAGTAATTTGACATGGCCTTCTCTCCAGCTAGTTGGAATACATCATTTGCTTAAAGATTCACAACTCTCTTTCAATGTAGCTTGATTTATATTTGGAATCTTAGCTATCCATTTTGCACATAATTTCTCCATTAGAGAATCACTTTGTTTGGCAAGCATGATACTATATAATAATGAAATAGAGGGGGGCCTAACATGAGCAACGATCAAAATTGCTTTAAACTCCGTCCATGCGACTGTCTCACCACGATTCCATCTCCTAGAGGATATATAATTATGCACTTGCAAATAGGGATAGAGATTATTACTTGAAAGGTCAAATCGAGCTTTCAAAATATCAAAAGGGATTATTTGTCGATCTTCCATAAAAAGTTGCGAAACTAGCTTAAGATCCTTATTGAACCAATCTCTAAAAACCTGCTGGTTGTTTCCTGGAGGAAATTCGGGGTTGCCTATTAAAGGTAAATAATCCGAAAAGGTGTAATCAATACCCATAAGAGAGCATATTTTTTGCCAGGCTAGAACTACATTGTTTATTGATATTAAACTTTTGACCTCATGCGGAGTTTCTTTAGGATGAATATGTAATAAAGCTTTGAGGGAAAAGGGGAAGACCAAAGTATTTTCCAGTTCTAATGTTGCAAACCAGCTTGTTTCTATGAGCCAATCAAGCGCAATTTTGCCCAAGGCTGCAAGATTATAGAGCGCTATATTAGGTAGAGCTAACCCGGCTTCTTTACGAGGTTGCATCAGTTTTTCTATTGCAATTCGTGCTTTTTTCTTATTATGCCATATAAATTGTGAAAAACTCGAATTTAACTTACGTATATCTCCTTTATATAGTTTCAAGGGAAGGTTTTGAAGAAGAAAGAGAAGTCGGGGAAAGATTATAGTCTTAATAAGGTTCACTCTCGCAGTCAGAGATAAAGGGAAGGCAGCCCAAAGTTTCAAGTCCGCGTAGATTTTTTGAAATAACGGGACGAAATTCAGATCGTACCATTTTGCCGGATTTCTGTGAAGATAAATTCCCAAATATTTAAGAGCATCCACCTCTTTAAATTCCAGACTATCTAAAGCATTCCTTGTTTTATATAGCCACATTATTTCACTTTTACTATAATTCACTTTATACCCGGAGAATGAACTAAAAAGATTTAGACAATCTATAACCGTTGGGATAGCCCTAGGTGTGTTATGAAGGAAGATTAGTAAGTCATCTGCATATAGTAAAGTTTTAAGCACAGTCTGCCCAATGGAAATACCTTCTAATAAATTCCGTAGCCTTATAGCGAGAGGTTCTAATGCAAGATTAAACAATAAAGGAGATAAGGGACACCCTTGTCTAGTACCTTTTTTCAGTTTTATCCCTGAGGTGAGATTATTATTAATTAGAAGATAAGATATAGGACATTGATATATGTTACGGATGAACCGAACAAACTCATTTTTAAACCCAAATTTTCCGAGAGTCTCAAATAGATATTCCCATTCTATAGAGTCAAACGCCTTTACTGCGTCGAGGGTTAAGAGTGCACAATCATATAAGAAATGTCTATCTGAGTTTTGGCGAATATTCCAAATATAATCTATTAAGGTTGTCAGTTTCCGTATATTTTTAGAAACATTTCTAAAAGCCATAAACCCTGATTGATCTGGGTGTATCACTTCATTAAGGCATAGCATTAATCTGGCTGCTAGGATAGAGGATAAAATCTTATAGTCCGCATTAAGTACGGAGATTGGTCTATAAGACCCTGGATCTTCGGGGTCTTTTCCTTTTTTAAGAATCAGGGAAATGTTAGCAGCCGCAAAATATCCTGAAGGTATCTTCCCGTTTCTGTAATAATTATTGAACAATTTTACTAGAGTGGGTTTAATTTCTTCTGCAAGTATTTTATAATACTCTGCCGGCAAGCAGTCTGGCCCTGCAGCTTTATTCAATTTTGCCTTATCAATTGCTTCTGCTATCTCATTTTCTGAAATAGGGGCATTAAGCTTTTCCACTAGATCTTGTGAAACTCTCGGAATTTTTATTTGAGACCAAAATTTATCCTGGTTCTGCGTATGATTAGTACTCTGCGTGTATAGTTTTTGATAATACACAAACAACGTTTTATTGATATCAGATATTTCTGTATGTCTGTTATCCTGATCCCTAATTGCTAAAATGTAATTTTTTTTCTTTCTCCCTTTGACTAATTTAGCTAAAAATTTTGCTGAATAACCAAAATGTCCCTTGTATCGCAGATTTAGTTTTCTCTCCTCTTCTAAGGATTTTTGTCTAAAGAAAACATCTCGTTCCTGTCTAGCACTAAGATATTTTTTCCACAACGCAGAATTTGGCTCTCTAATATATTTCTGATAACTATTCTTGACCTGTTTAGCGAGTTGGATTTCTCTCCTTTTATCTTTGCGATTTCTTTTACACATATAAGCCTTAATTTCTCCCCTTAAATACGCCTTAGAGGCTTCCCAGAACGTCTCAATTTTCTGAAAATATGCTATATTGAAAGTGTAATAATCTTTCCATTTCTGTTTTAACCAGAGATTAAATCTGATATTCTTATGCATATATCGTGGGAATATAATGGTTAGATTTCTATTCGCCTGATTCTCTAAGGATTGAAATGATAGTGACACAATCGCATGGTCGGAGATCGCTATATCGCCTATTGAGGCCTTGACCTTCTGTAAAGATAGGGTCTCTGAAACTAGTAAATAATCTATTCTCGAAAATGTTCTGTACTTTTTAGATTCGCAGGTAAATACACGCAAATCTGGATTTTGGAGTCTCCATACATCTGTTAATTTCAACTGGTGGCAAAATTTTCTCATATATTTAGCTTGACTGTTATATACTGCTATGTTTTTTTTTGAAAATCTATCTAGATCAGGGCAAAATGAGAGATTAAAATCACCACCTATCACGAGGTTATCTGATATAAATGGCAGTAGCTTGCTCTTTAACTTTTCCCAAAAATCTTTAGAAAAATTATTCGGCGCATAAATGTTGCAAAAGACAAATCTTCTCCCTTCTATCCGTACTTGTAACAGGATATACCTAGCCCCCTGATCTACTTCCATCTGTATAATCTGATATGATAGATTTTTATTAAACAATATTGCCACCCCTAATTTTCTGCCTCTACATGGAGTGGCAAAAACCTCTCCTATCCAGTTGCACTTCAGTTTGGGGATTTCTATATCTTTTAAATAAGTTTCCTGTATAAATGCTACACTTGGTTCCAGCGCACCTAGTTTTTTAATTATCATCTTGCGTTTTATTGGATTAGTGATACCCCCCACATTCCAAGATAAAATCTTAAGGTTCCCTAATTCTTCAATCATGATACACTAATATACAAGATTATGAGCTGCTTGCGGTTCCACCTATCTCTGTCTTTCCTCATATTTCCTATTACCAGATCTAATTTCTGCTACTCCAGCTTTTATCCAACAGCATAATACTGTAGTCCCTAATCTATACATGGACCCCAACAAATACCAATATAATGACAAGATCCGTATACATAATCACCTACAGAAGATATTTCCGCCCACTTTATCAACATTTTCCCCAAAGATAAAGCCCTGAGAGAGGAGAGAAGAAGAAAAAAAAAAAAAGGGGAAACCCAAGCACAATAATAAAAAATTAAAATCCAAAACTTCACATTCACAGCACTCATACCCATTCCTGAGAATTAAATACTCTAATGTGAGAGAACCTATCTCCCATGATTATTATTTGGAATCACTGTATTCTCTAGCTTTAGCAGGTTCACTAAACGTAATCTTATTACCATTGTCGTCTACTATAATTTTGGCGGGGTAAATTAAACGAGCTTTTAGACCCTTATTTATCATAGCCGTGCAGATAGGGGACATAGTTTTCCTTTTTTGAACTGTTTCGTTAGAGAAATCTTGAAATAGCATGATTTTTTTATCATTCATGGTAAAAGTATCAAATTTCCTGTAAAGCCTCAATATCTCAACTTTATCCTGTTACTTAAGTAATTTAAATATACATGTCCTATTTCTAGCTAGGCCATTAACACCAATTCTTTTTGGTCCTATCCTATGTGCCCTTTCCACGGACAAGGGTAGAGCTTGCGGGGGAAACCCTAAAGCCTGGGGTAGTGTTTGGGAGGTAAATTCAATCAAGTTATCAAATTCAGCTGATTCGGGGATACCTACAATTCTTATGTTATTACGCCTGGAGCGATCTTCTTGATCCTCCAGGCGAGCTTCCATGCTATGGATCATGGACTGTTGCTTACACTAGGTTAGATAGTTACTGATATTAATATACAACCCATAAACATAACATTGATTAAATATACATTTAGCATGTCAAACAACTGTTTTATCCCAACTTTTCCTTTTTGTAGCAGTAACATATATCTATATTCCAACTGTCTCTGAATTTACAAGAAGTAGCGAATGGCCCTTATGCAGGGTAGTTATTGATGTTAGACAAACAGTCCCTTCCTTGTCCTATCTTTCTTGCTTGCTTTTCACAGATTTTTCCTTCTCCTTTCCCTTTCCTCTCCCCTCTCCTTAGTAGGGAGATTTTTGACAAATAGTACAAGAGAATCAGGGTAGCGTCTCTCAGTTACATCAAAAAGACCAAAAGAACAGTCCCATCAAATAAAAAGAACACATACCAGTGTAGTAGGGGATCGCCTGTAGCAAACACAGAGCAAAAGAGTTTATACGATACCTCGACCCTATTCCGGTTTGCAGCTCAGGTTTCCAGAGTCCCTTGTCTTGAGCCTCTATATCTTTTAAAGGTTCTAGAGCAGGCTGCAATCGACTGATGTTATTGTTGTGTATTTAGTTCAGCTCCAACAGCCAACAGGTATGGACAGAGTAGCAACCACGGATCCCTCCGCGGGCAGAACTCGCTCCACGGTCAGCCACCTCTCTGTTTCTGGAATCGATGACCCGTTACGCCCTACCAGGAGGGCACAGGTTTCTTCTCTCTTACTGCATCTCTGCTAGTACCATCAGGTAGGTGCCGGTAAGGGGAGGAATCGTAACGTGCAACTTTGTTGTTTGAGCTAGTTAGTATTGCCGAGATTGCTTGTACAGGGGGTCCCCAGATCTCGTCACACACAAAGGTAGTAGCGTATCCGCGTACGGGCTTCGGCTGAGAGCTGTGGCAATTCCCACCGCAAAGGTGCCAACGGGGCTGTCGGGATAACAGCCAAAAGGCGGTCTCAGTCAGTGGAGTAGTTCTTCTCCGACCCTCGGTACACGCCGAAGTGAGAACAGCGTGCAGGAGAGCGCCACTTCCGCCGGAAGCCCCACTGAAACGGTCAGATGGACCCTTGCCCCAACACTGTGTGCCAGACATGCCATTACTTCCTTTCGCACAATCGAGTACAGGTTGGGGATTGCCTTTCGTGGAAAGAAATTTCGGCCGGGTACCTTCCACTGCGGTGTCCCAATAGTTACAAATTTTTTGAACACCTCACACTCCACCAGCTTGTATGGTAAAAGCTGGCGGGCTAAGAGTTCAGACAAGCCAGCTGTCAGATGCCGGGCAAGGGGGTGACTTTGGGATATTGGCTTCTTACGCTCAAACATGTCCTTGACAGACACCTGACTGTGGGCAGATGAGCAGGAACTGCTACGGAAGAGAGATGGAGTGGCAGATGGTTGAGAGGGGGCAAGGAGGACAGCAGTGGTTGATGTGGCTGAAGATGCTGGACCAGGAGGAGGATGGCGGCTTTGAGGTTGTGTGCTGCTTCTACTCATGTGTTCATCCCATCGGCGTTTGTGATGTGAGATCATGTGCCATCGCAAAGCAGTTGTATCTAGGTGGGTGTTGTACTTCCCACGACTCATCGCTGTTGCGACGACCTCCCCTGCTTCCAACTCGTCTCCTCCTCTCTGTCTCTCCATCTGAACTTTCCCCCTCTTCTTCTTCTCTTCTAGCAGGCACCCACGTGACATCCACGGACGCATCATCATCAACCGCTTCACTTGTATCTGTCAAATCAACAAAGGAAACAGCAGCGGGTACAACATCATCATGATCATCACACCGTACGTCCATGTCTGTAATGCTGCCTGACTGAGACATATCACTGTTATCTACATCCTCTGTCAATGATGGTTGCGCGTCACTCATTTCTTCAAACTGATGTGTCAATAACTCCTCTGACAGATCAAGTGAAGCAGCTGTGGTGCTAGTGTTGGTGGTGGCGGCAGGCGGGCGAGTGGTCACTTGAGAGGTGCCCGAAGCTAAGCTGGAGGTGGATGGTGCGTCAAGGTTCTGAGCGGAAGCTGTAGAAGATTGGGTGTCCTGTGTTAGCCAGTCAACTAGGTCCTCCTCAGAACTTTTCGTGTTCATGGTACGTGGCCTCTGAACACTGGGCATTATTGTAGTGTCAAAGGGAATCACAGCACCACGACCTGCGGGGTGGCCTGCCTCTGCCTGTCATTCTTTTTTTAAATGTACTCTTACACTACTATTAAACAAGATATGAGTGGTGGCACTGGGCAAGTGGGGACAGTATACCCTGTGAGCCTGACACAAAAAAACAGAGATGTTTCACAATCCAAAAAGTTTTTTTTTTTTTAAATGTACACTTACACTACTATTAAACAAGATATGAGTAGTGGCACTGGGCAAGTGGGCACAGTATACGCTGTGAGCCTGACACAAAAAAGCAGACTGATGTTTCACAGTCAAAAAAGTTTTGTTTTTTTTAAATGTACACTTACACTACTATTAAACAAGATATGAGTGGTGGCACTGGGCAAGTGGGCACAGTATACGCTGTGAGCCTGGCACCCACGCTGGCAAGCAGGCAACTGCAATTAGATTACGCAAGCAGACTGATGTTTCACAGTCAAAAAAGTTTTTTTTTTAAATTTACACTACTGTTACAACAGATATAAGTGGTGGCACTAGTTGGCAAGTGGGCCTGGCACACATGCTGGCAGGCAGGCAACTGCTATTAGATTACACTAGCAGACTGATGTTTCACAGTCAAAAAAGTTTTTATTTTTAAATTTACACTACTGTTACAACAGATATGAGTGGTGGGACTAGTTGGCAAGTGGGCCTGGCACACACGCTGGCAGGCAGGCATCTGCAATTAGATTACACTAGCAGACTGATGTTTCACAGTCAAAAAAGTTTTTTTTAAAATTTACACTACTGTTACAACAGATATGAGTGGTGGCACTAGTTGGCAAGTGGGCCTGGCACACACGCTGGCAGGCAGGCAACTACAATTAGATTACACTAGCAGACTGATGTTTCACAGTCAAAAAAGGTTGTTTTTTTTTAATTTACACTACTGTTACAACAGATATGAGTGGTGGCACTAGTTGGCAAGTGGGCCTGGCACACACGCTGGCAGGCAGGCAACTGCAATTAGATTACACTAGCAGACTGATGTTTCACAGTCAAAAAAGTTTTTTTTTTTTTAAATTTACACTACTGTTACAACAGATATGAGTGGTGGCACTAGTTGGCAAGTGGGCCTGGCACACACGCTGGCAGGCAGGCAGGCAGGCAGGCATCTACAATTAGATTACACTAGCAGACTGATGTTTCACAGTCAAAAAAGTTTTTTTTTTTTAATTTACACTACTGTTACAACAGATATGAGTGGTGGCACTTAGCAAGTGGGCGTGGCAAACACGCTGGCAGGCAGGCAACTGCAATTAGATTACACTAGCAGACTGATGTTTCACAGTGAAAAAAGTTTTTTTAAAAAAATTTACACTACTGTTACAACAGATATGAGTGGTGGCACTGCAGGCAGGCAACTGCAATTAGATTACACTAGCAGACTGATGTTTCACAGTCAAAATTACACAGGCAAAAAAAAAAAAAAAGACATGTTCTAGCCCTAAAAAGGGCTTTTTGGGGTGCTGTCCTTACAGCAGAGATCAGATGAGTTCTTCAGGACTGTAGTGGACACTGAATACACTAGCCTAGCTATCAATTTCCCTATGAAATCAGCAGCAGCTACACTGTCCCTCCTCTCACTAACAATGCAGTTTCCGAATGAATCTAAAATGGCTGCTGTCCAGGAGCTGGGAGGGTCTGGGAGGGAGTGTCTGCTGCTGATTGGCTGAAATGTGTCTGCAGACTGTGAGATACAGGGTCAAAGTTTACTCAATGATGACGAATAGGGGGCGGATCGAACATCGCATATGTTTGCCCGCCGCTGCGAACGCGAACAAGCTATGTTCGCCAGGAACTATTCGCCGGCGAACAATTCGCGACATCACTAGACATCACCGCGCATAACATGAAGCTCCAGCGATGCCTGTCACTATGCAGGCCTGATCGCAGGGGTAGGAGCGGGTGGGAGCCCCCAGATCTCCCTCAAGTGCTCTCGAGTGCTCTGAGCCGTCGTTAGCACCAGACTGGGAAACTCTGCGATGGCTCAGAGCCGTCGTTAGCACTCAAGGAGTTAAGATAAGCTATTGCTTTCCATAAGAGAGAAAACTGCTTACACACCGGGCAGTCTCTGAATCTCCAGAATACTGCATGATCAAACAGGGCAAGGCATCCATTGCACTGAATCTGAGACATTTTTAAATAAATATTTAGATACTCAAATGACAATATTTAACCTCCTCACTTACTAACTCTGAATAACTCCTGAAATAACTATTGCACTTAATGCAATCCTTAGTTAGATGAGATCCTTATTGTAGTGAGATCCACTGAGCTAATATTCACAACAAATTTTGATTATAAAGATTTCTACAGAAACCTCTACGAGGCCTATTTATTAAATGTCTTGCGGATCTGATCCGACATTGCGGATCAGGTCTGCAAGACCTCGCTGAATGCGGAGAGCAATACGCTCTCCGTATTCAGCATTGCAAAGCCGCCCCCTGCAGATCCGTGGCCAATCGGCCGACAGCAGGGAGGTGTCAGTCAACCCGATCGTACTCGATCGGGTTGAATTGCGGTGATCTCTGTCCGCCTCATCAGAGCAGGCGGACAGGGTTATGGAGCAGCGGTCTTTAGATCGCTGTGTAATGTATCAGTCAATCATGACTGTCTCTTTAAATAATTTCCTCCTCTCAATCTTAGTGCCTATTTAAGGGATCCTCCCTCCTCCACAATTGCTTCAGTTAATATGCTGTTTTGTATGGTGCACTACTATCCCTTGGGCCTTGCTGTTTTGCCTGCTGATTTAATCCTCTGTTTGTCAGCTTCTAGCTTGTTTCATGATTCTCAAGTTTGCCTGTCTAATTATCAACTACCAGATCTCCTTTTCTACTTTCCAGCTATATTCAGGATTGCTTCTCAATCATATTGGAGTTTCCCTGTCATTCTTCCACCTGACTGCCTTCATTTCCTGTTTGCCTGCTACAGCTGCAAAGTGGATCCTTGCAGTCTCTCTTGTGAACAGCTTACACTGGATTTTTCCTTTCAGGTACTGATATACTAATCTTCAGTTTTTGCACATCACCTTACCAACCTTTTGAACTCCATTTTAGCTAAGCTAACTCCTCCTCAGCTTTATCTGAGTAATGCTACATAGTATTTTCTATCAGAGCATAACTTCTCGTTTTGTTTCTGATAATACTTCTAGCCACAAACTTCTCATATATACATATATAAGCAACATTTATCTGTAAAAATGAGTATCATTGCAGTTTAACTGAAGCCTATATCGAGATATACTGTATATAAATATATATAGTTAAAAAAAACAACCTTTTTTTTTCCTTTTTTGTTTATTCTATTCTACCTTTGAAAAAGGATCCTAAGGAACTAGAATTACACTTCAGCACACTTAATCAAAAGGTGGATTACTTGGCCAGGGGTTTAACAGAAGTACAGGCAGAGTTATTAACCCTAAAAGGACTTTTTAAAGATATAGTTATAACTAAAACATCTGAATCACCTGAACCCACTCTTAACCCTCCCACTCCATTTTCTGGGAATAGGTCTGATTTCAGACACTTTAAAAATGCCTGTCTCCTTATGTTTTCATTAAAACCAAGAACATACAGCACAGATAAAGTCAAAGTCTGTACTGTGATTTCATACTTAAAGGGTGAACCAAGGGCCTGGGAAAACAGATTTTTTGAAAAGGAGGACCCCATCCTCAATTCCCTGGATGACTTTTTTGCCACCATGGGGACCCTGTATGAGGATGTAAACAAGCAATTAACAGCCAAGACTAATCTGAGATCTCTTAAACAAGGGAAATGCCCTGTGGAGGAATACATGGTAGATTTCCAGATGTGGAGCAAAGACTCAGAGTGGAATCAACTAAGTCTCAGAAACTAATTTAGATTGGGTCTAGCGGAACATCTTAAGGATGAGTTAGCCTGACTCGAACTCCCACCCTTGATGCTCTCATTAAAATATGCATTTCCTTGGACAGACGTTATAGAGAGAGGAAGTCAGAAAAAACTCATTCCCAAATTTACCTAAAAGGAATGCCTACTTATATTCCAGAGAAATTTTCTCAGACTTCAGTCCCCATGGATATAGGTGCTGCAAAGGGACCCCTATCACAAGAAGAAAAGCTTAGGAGGAAGTTGGCTAATCTCTGCCTATATTGTGCTAGCAGTGAGCATACTGTTTCTTCTTGCCCTTGCCTCCTTCATCAGAAGAAAGGTAAGCTTTCTAATATACAATCCATACATACTACTAAATTTGCTTCTCATTACTCACTTACCTTGTCTTTACAATGGGATCACCAAGTCATCCAAACTGAGGGAATGATTGACTCTGGAACATATGGAACATTTATTGATTAATCATTGGTTAAAAAGAATAAAATACCGTGTGTGTTGAAGCAAACCCCAGTGCATATCAGAGTTATTGATGGGTCTACTTATTTAAAAGCATCTATTACACATCATACTATTCCGATTTTGACTACCACTCCTTGTGGTCACACAGAGTATATTACATTCGACATTATACACTCTTCCATACACCCTATAATTTTGGGACACCCTTGGTTGGTAAAACACAATCCTCTTATAAATTGGTCACAAAATAAGATATCTTTTCAGTCATCCTACTGTAAAGATACTTGTTTTCCTCATGTAGTTGTATGCAATACTTCCTCTTCCCTTCCGGGCAGAATATTTAGACTTCAAAGAAGTTTTCGATGTAAAGGAAGCTGAAACGCTTCCACCTCATCGCCCGTACGATTGTCCCATTGACACCCTACCAGGAGCAAAGAGTCCTTACAGCAGGATTTACCCACTCTCAGAACAAGAATTACAATTTCTCTGTGAATATTTAAAGGAGAATTTAAGAAAAGGATTCATATCCCCATCAACATCACCAGCCGCATCCGGAATCTTTTTTGTATGGAATAAGGACGCATCTCTTCGTCCAATCATTGACTACAGAGCTCTCAATAATATAACGATTAAAAATCGATATCCGTTACCGATTATTCCAGAATTACTGGAACGCCTCACTCATGCATCTCTATATACTAAACTCGACTTAAAGGGGGCCTACAATCTCATTCGCATAAAAGAAGGGGATTAATGGAAGACAACTTTTAGAACCCGCTATGGTCTTTTCCAATATAACTTGATGCCCTTCGGGCTATGTAACGCCCCAGCCACCTTCCACTATTTCATCAATGAAATCTTTAAAGACCTGCTAGATATATGTGTCGTAGTCTATCTCGACGATATTCTCATATATTCTATATCTCTGCAAGAACATATTCTTCACGTACGCAAGGTCCTCTCTCGTCTTCAAGAACATCATTTATTTGCCAAGATGGAGAAATGTCTATTCCATCAAACCACTATTAAA
Source organism: Bombina bombina (assembly GCF_027579735.1). Classification (NCBI taxonomy): domain Eukaryota; kingdom Metazoa; phylum Chordata; class Amphibia; order Anura; family Bombinatoridae; genus Bombina; species Bombina bombina. The sequence goes on along the minus strand of NC_069504.1, from coordinate 232,256,881 downwards.
TTCCTTGGTTATGTCATTTCACCTGAAGGAATCCAAATGGATGCAAATCAAGTTTCCACTATCACTCACTTGTCTCAACCTGACAACAAAAGATCCCTACAGAAATTTCTTGGATTCACAAATTTTTATAGGAAGTTCATTCCTAATTACTCCACTATAGTAAAACCTCTAACCCAACTTACTGGAAACTCCCAATACTTTTGGTCATATGGGGCTGATCATGCCTTCAAAATGCTGAAGAATAGTTTCACCTCTGCTCCAATACTACAACTACCTGATCCCCAGAAACAATATGTTCTTGAGGTTGATGCCTCAAATGTTGGCATAGGAGCTATTTTTTCTCAGCGGAACACTATTTTATCTATTATCCATCCAATAGCTTATTTTTCAAGAGTGTTAACTCCAGCTGAATACAACTACTCCGTCGGAGATAAGGAACTGTTAGCCATCAAGTCTTTTTTTTTTTAACATCATTTTTATTGTTTTATACATAGTCAGCTACAGTCACAATTAACACCACACAGGGTGTATAAATGCACAAAAAATAAAAAAGAGAAGAAAAAAAAAGACAATAAGGGGAAAAAGAAACTTGTAACCCCGGCTCCAGCGGCTGAGGTTATAAACACAATATACATTGTCTTTAACGCCATTAAATATGACTAGAGTTCAACTAAAATATATTAGGCACAGAATCTCTGTAATCCAGTCTCTCAAACTTTTTTACTTCTTGTATGATCAGGTCTACGAAAACAAAAAAAATATTATGTTACATTGCACAGTTATTCTCGTAACTGGTTGGCTGAGCCCCGGCCGACCAGAACAGCACCGTAGCTAATTCATCAAAACACAAAATTAAAACAACTAGACAAAACAGGACCAAACAAGATATGAAAAGAGAGAAGGGGGAAAAGAGAGAGAAAAAAAAAAAAAGACTTTCCTCTTCCGAGCCTTACCTCTCATCTCCAATACCCTCAATTAGGGAGTTCATCTCTAAGACATGCTTCCAAAACAGGAACAGAGTTTCTAAACGGGAATATATATTGTTTCTGTATATCTGTGGGTAAGCTTTGTAAAAAATTAATCCATTTATTAAGAAATCTTTTAATCTCCTGTTCTGAATTGATTGATGTATCATACTGTTCAAAAGTTAATTTTAGATGTAGATTGTTTAGAAATTGCACAAAACTTGGAGAACTCTTCGATTTCCAGGACGCAAAGATGGTGTTCCTGGCACACAAAACTGTGAAATTTATAAATATTGTATTCAGATTAGATACCAAGGGTGTCTTTTCAAGTAGCAAAATTATGTCATCTAATTTAAGATGAATCTTTTACCTGAATATTTTTGAAAGCCAAAATGAAATTTTGGCCCAGAAGGAAGCAACCTTTGGGCAGCTCCAAATACAATGGATCAAGTTAGCCTTCGGGAAATTACATCTCCAGCAAGCATAACACTGATTTGTATTCCAGAGATTCAATGCGTGGGGCGTTACATATGTACGATTAATCAATTTTAGTTGCAACTCTCTCCAAGCTAGTAACGGAGTAGCTTGCCAAGCCCTCAAAAGACTTTTGCTTATTGCATCAGTATCAATCCCTGGTATATCAAGTGACCAATTTTGTGCCAAGCAAGTAAGATGCTTCTCTCCTTCTTTTTGTATTAGCAGCTTATACCAGTAGGAGATGCAATGCACACCAGCACGGAAGAGGGCGATCCCTGTATACAGGCCCTCCCAACTCATATTATCAAAACTAGATTTCTTAGAATTCAAGTAGTGTCTCACTTGTAGATATCCAAAGAAATCTTTGTTATCGACTTGAAAATTAGTTTTAATACTTTCAAATGAGTGGAGATTTCCAGACTCTCGGTTAATACATTGATCGAAATAGGACAGGCCCCTAACCTGCCAGTTTTTAAAGATCTTGTTGTTTATCCCCTCTGTAAATTCAGGATTGCCTATAATAGGTAGATATTTAGAGTAGCTATAATCAGTTTTTATAAGCTTACAAATCTTATGCCATGCGATAATAGGGTTTTTGAAAGTACACATCCTTTTCAACATAGTAGGTAGTTTAGGTGTATTTAAATGTATAAGAGCTTTTAAAGAGAAAGGCCAAAAAAGGTCCTGTTCTAACTCTTTTATTTGAAAATGTCCTACATCCACTAGCCAATCTGGAATAATTTTAACCAAGCAAGCCCAGTTATATTTTTGGAGACAGGGAAAGCCAAATCCCGCCGAATCTCTCTCAAGAACGAGTTTATTTAGAGATAGTTTGACTTTATCTTTCCCCCACAAAAAAAGCCTAAAAGCTTTATTCATTCTTTTGAGATCAGAAGATTTAATAAACAAAGGCATGTTCTGCATTATATATAGGAATTTAGGGAGAATAGTCATTTTAACTAGGTTTATTTTGCCTGCTAGTGTAAGCGGGAAATTAATCCATCTTGATAAGTCATTTTCCGCTTTATTGATTAATCCTACAAAGTTTTCCTCGTACCATTTTTCTGGAGATCTATTAACATTAATCCCTAAATACCTCAGACTTTCCACTTCCTTAAATAAGCATTCACCTTTGTAGTTACCTGATTTTTGGACCCATAGTATTTCAGATTTTTGTAGGTTTACCTTATAACCTTAAAAAGTACTAAAACTATCAAGAATTTTCATAAGTTTTGGAATATTTTCGTCTGCTTTACTGATAAACACCAGTAAGTCATCCGCATAAAGGGAAATTCTAAGCTCTTTGGAGCCTACTTTAATACCTTGAATGTTATTCCTCAGCACTGATGCCAATGGTTCTATACATAGATTAAACAACAGTGGAGATAACGGACATCCTTGTCTCGTCCCTCTGTTCAATTTGAAACTTTCAGAGAGTAAACCATTTACCACCAGTGCCGAAAATGGATAATCGTATAATTTATAAATAAATTTGAGAAAATTACCTATTAGGCCAAAACGAGCTAGAGAACTAAAAAGGTGCTGCCATTCTATCGCGTCAAAAGCTTTTTCGGCATCTATGGCGATCACTGCCTTATCATCGCCTAAAAATGTGTTATCTTTAGCTTGAGCATTATAATAGTCCACAGTTAGGAGCAGTTTCCTTAAGTTGGTAAAAGAGGACCTGCCCTTCATAAAACCTGTTTGGTCAATATGTATTAAGGTTGGTAATAACTTCTGAAGTCTTGTTGCTATTATTGCTGTCAATATCTTATAGTCGGAATTAAGCAGTGAGATTGGGCGATAGGCATCTAGAGATTCAGGGTCTTTACCTTTTTTGGGAATTAAAATGATTGTTGACTTAGTAAATTCTTTAGATGGACTTGCCCCTTTAATGTAAAAATAATTAAATAAATCAACCAGATGTGTTATAATATTATTATGAAGAATTTTATAATATTCATTCGGGAGTGCGTCAGGCCCTGCTGCTTTGTTACACGCTAAATGATTAATTATTTTCTCAACTTCCTCCTGCAAAATTGGACTATTTAGTTCTGTTAGCTCTTCCTCTCTTAGATTTGGTAGGTTACATAACTCCCAGAACTTTTTCTTATTATCCTCATTGCTTACGGAGGATGAGAAGATTTGCTTATAATATTTTAGGAATTCAGCGCTAATATCATTAAGTTGGGTTAATCTTTTCTTGTCACTTTTAATTGCCAAGATAGTTCTTGAACCCTTAGTTGCTTTTACCAAATTAGAGAGGCATTTGCCCATTTTCCCCCCATATCTGTAGTATTTTGCAGATGTTTTAACAATTTCTGACGCAGCATTCTGCTGTTAAAAGATTTCCCTTTCCCTCTTTGCTTGCTGGTATGCACTCCAGCCTCCACTTGACAAATCCCTTAAATAGGTATTATATGTGTTAGCTAATTGAGTAAGTAGTAAGTTGTGTATTGCGCTCATTGTTCTTTTTTTTAGAATGACACAAGTATGCCTTTATTTCTCCCCGCAATACCGCTTTAGAGGCTTGCCATAAAATTTCAGGATTTTGTACTGAATTTTGATTAATCTGTATATATTGTTTCCATTTTTCATTTAGCCAGTTTTTGAATTTAGAGTTGTTGATAAGATATTTTGGAAAGCTGAATGAGAGAAAAGATCTTTTTACCAGGTTAGTTTGCAGTTGTAATGTGATAGGGGCATGGTCTGACAAAATGATTGCAGAAATGACAGCCCTTGGTATCCTACCTGCTATTTATTTATCTATTAAGAAGTAATCAATACGTGAAAAAGTTTTGTGGGTTTTAGATTCACATGTATATTCTTTTAGATCGGGATTTTGCAATCTCCAGATGTCCACCAAGTTTAGCGTTTTTTTACATTTTTTTAATATCTTTGTCTCAGCCTTATAACTTTTATTATTTTTTTTTTGTTTCATACTATTAGTTCTATGTAAGCGATCCAGGGGGTATTGCGTAATTAAGTTTATACCACCTGCGATAATCAGACCATCATCTAAATAATTTGTTAGCTTTTTTGTTAGATTCTTCCAGAATTCATTGTCTCCATTATTTGGAGCGTAATTATTACAGAGCGTGTATTTATGGTTAGCTATAATTACCTGAACTATAATCATTCTACCCTCTTCATCTATACACTGTGTGCAGAATTATTAGGCAAATGAGTATTTTGACCACATCATCCTCTTTATGCATGTTGTCTTACTCCAAGCTGTATAGGCTCGAAAGCCTACTACCAATTAAGCATATTAGGTGATGTGCATCTCTGTAATGAGAAGGGGTGTGGTCTAATGACATCAACACCCTATATCAGGTGTGCATAATTATTAGGCAACTTCCTTTCCTTTGGCAAAATGGGTCAAAAGAAGGACTTGACAGGCTCAGAAAAGTCAAAAATAGTGAGATATCTTGCAGAGGGATGCAGCACTCTTAAAATTGCAAAGCTTCTGAAGCGTGATCATCGAACAATCAAGCGTTTCATTCAAAATAGTCAACAGGGTCGCAAGAAGTGTGTGGAAAAACCAAGGCGCAAAATAACTGCCCATGAACTGAGAAAAGTCAAGCGTGCAGCTGCCAAGATGCCACTTGCCACCAGTTTGGCCATATTTCAGAGCTGCAACATCACTGGAGTGCCCAAAAGCACAAGGTGTGCAATACTCAGAGACATGGCCAAGGTAAGAAAGGCTGAAAGACGACCACCACTGAACAAGACACACAAGCTGAAACGTCAAGACTGGGCCAAGAAATATCTCAAGACTGATTTTTCTAAGGTTTTATGGACTGATGAAATGAGAGAGAGTCTTGATGGGCCAGATGTATGGGCCCGTGGCTAGATTGGTAAAGGGCAGAGAGCTCCAGTCCGACTCAGACGCCAGCAAGGTGGATGTGGAGTACTGGTTTGGGCTGGTATCATCAAAGATGAGCTTGTGGGGCCTTTTCGGGTTGAGGATGGAGTCAAGCTCAACTCCCAGTCCTACTGCCAGTTTCTGGAAGACACCTTCTTCAAGCAGTGGTACAGGAAGAAGTCTGCATCCTTCAAGAAAAACATGATTTTCATGCAGGACAATGCTCCATCACACGCGTCGAAGTACTCCACAGCGTGGTTGGCAAGAAAGGGTATAAAAGAAGAAAATCTAATGACATGGCCTCCTTGTTCACCTGATCTGAACCCCATTGAGAACCTGTGGTCCATCATCAAATGTGAGATTTACAAGGAGGGAAAACAGTACACCTCTCTGAACAGTGTCTGGGAGGCTGTGGTTGCTGCTGTACGCAATGTTGATGGTGAACAGATCAAAACACTGACAGAATCCATGGATGGCAGGCTTTTGAGTGTCCTTGCAAAGAAAGGTGGCTATATTGGTCACTGATTTGTTTTTGTTTTGTTTTTGAATGTCAGAAATGTATATTTGTGAATGTTGAGATGTTATATTGGTTTCACTAGTAAAAATAAATAATTGAAATGGGTATATATTTGTTTTTTGTTAAGTTGCCTAATAATTATGCACAGTAATAGTCACCTGCACATACAAATATCCCCCTAAAATAGCTATAACTAAAAACAAACTAAAAACTACTTCCAAAACTATTCAGCTTTGATATTAATGAGTTTTTTGGGTTCATTGAGAACATGGTTGTTGTTCAATAATAAAATTAATCCTCAAAAATACAACTTGCCTAATAATTCTGCACTCCCTGTATGCTTGTGTAATATTTTGTAGTCTTAATTTTTATGAAACAGTATTGCTACTCCCCTCTTCCTTCTGGTGCCTGAGGAGGCCACTACTTCACCGACCCAACCTGATTTAAGTTTAATGGCTTCATTGGTTAAGAGATATGTTTCTTGTAAAAAGGCAATTTGCGCATTACATCCCTTTAAGTGCTTCAAAATGGCTTTTCGCTTAAAAGGAGTTTTTACTCCGCGAACATTCCATGAAACCAAATTGATCACTTGATCACTCATATTTTATTTGTGTACTACACACAAAATAACCAACGGCCTTTCGCAAAAACTGGGAGGAAGCCAGGAAGAGGAAAGGGAAAAAAAAAAAAAAAAAAAGGGACCAAGAGGAAGGAACAAACCCTCCTTTCAGATAAAAACTCTTTGAAACCCTTTCATTCTGGCTCTTTGGTATTGCCATTTCTTACATCAAGGGATTTACCTAAGAGTGGATATGTTTAATTCTTAATCAGTTATCTCCAGTTAATCCTGGATATTATCCAGAAAGGAATTGGCTTCCGCCCTGTTAGACAAAACATACCATGCTCCAGACTTCAGTACTTTAATCTTGGCTGGGTATAATAGAAAAGCATTAAAACCTTTCTCTATTAGTTTAGAACAAAACTGAGCCAGTTCCTTTCTGCGATTAGAAGTCTCACTTGAGTAATCTTGAAATAAAAAGATTTTTTTATCGTTTACAAGAACTGTGGCTTTCTTCTTCCTATAATAACTCATGATAGCAACTTTGTCTTGGAAGTGCGAGAATTTCACAATTATGGATCTATTTATTATAGTACCATCAGGTCTTTTTTTTCAAGTCCTATTCTATGGATTCTTTCAATCATTATTTTTGCTCGGCTAATAGGCATCTCCAATAGGTTTGGTAAAATTTCATCCATAAAATTATTAAGATCAGCAAATTCTTGGGTTTCAGGAACACCTACTATTCTCAAGTTATTGCGTCTGGAACGGACTTCTAGATCGTCCAGTCTATCCTGTAATTTTTTAATTGTCAGATCATAGTGTTTAGAATCTTGCTCTCGTGAGTTCAGTCTATCTTCAATTTCAGAGATTCTAGCCTCTGCTTCATCTAACCTATTATTGAACTGCCTTACTTCCATTGACAGAGCTGCTACATCTTGTCTAATCAACTCTAAATGTGGTAACATAGATAGTGAGAATTGCTCTACCAGCTGTTGGACGTCTAAGTTTGTCTGAAGACTAGCGGGTTCCTCTGTTATGCTATCTTGGGATAAGAAGTGTGGGTTTTAACTTTGTGTTTATCTTTTTTGGGTGGCATCGTGGGCGATTTATTTTTAGCTATGTGTACGAATTTCTCCATATAAAGTGAAAAAAAAAAAAAAAAAGGAAAAAGTGAAGAGTGATTGAAGAATGAGGTAAGGTGAAAAAAAAAATCCAAAAGATTATAGGTGAGGTATAGGTTCTAGTGTTTTACTGAGAGAGAGAAAGTGAAATGTGAAATACAAAAAAAGATCCACAAGTGGAAATTAGTGCAAATAAGTGGATGTGTATACAGGGGTGGTGTGAGCTCTATGAACTTATGCTAACAGAGAGAATTCCACCTTTAGGCCAGAGTATTAGTGTACAAGCTTGGCAGTTCACTTCTAATATAGACCCCAGAAAGTTAGCTAGACTCTTAATTAGTACAATCACCCAACTTGAGACCTTGACAATCAAAAAACAGTACGTTTAGTAGGCTAAATTACTACGTAACTAATATTTAAACAAGGAATTAGCACTTTTGGAGAAACTTACTTTACAAATATCTATGTTCCCAAATTATATAGACAAAACCTTGTACCAAAAGCACAGATCAACTAGACAGTTTTTTCTTGATTTTACATTTCTAACACATGGTCAGTTATGTTATCTAAGACAACCTGGCATTATTCTAATAAATACAGGATGAAATAAATCTGTGTCTACCTGTCTACCTGTCACAGTGTGAATATATTTCTTCAACCTGGAAAATAACCTTTAGTGTGCTTACTAAATTACATAAAAAACAAACAAAAAAAAAATAGAAAATGAAAAAGAAAAGAGAAATCTATCTTTGATTGACCAGCAGCAAGATTTTCTATCTGGCAATAGGCCTTTGCTTCACATAGAATATTTTCCAATGATATAGGCAGATAGAATATATGACAATAAAATTTTGGCAAAAAGCATTAAATTTCAGCTAACAGTTAATACATTTTAGTCATTTCATCAACATGTGGGAACACCAAGAAGGGATAAGTCACTGCTTTAAGCACCCATCTGTCCAGAACACAGTCCTTCCTTCCCCCTTTCTTCTCTTAAGTCAAACACGGACTTTCTGGTTTAAGGCTAGCTTCACTGGGGACAATCACCCTAAGGGGGGACTTAAGTCCGCACCGCTTCCTAGCTTTCTGAACCAGGTCAGTAGCCTTTAATATGCAGCTATTAGGTTTCACCCTCCTTCTCTAGGGCCCAGACTGGATTAGCCTTTTATACCATTCAGGAAAAGGAGCATATATACCCACTTCTGTTATTGCAGTATACCAGATGGGGGGAAGGATATAAGCTTTATCTAAATTGCTGTCAAAGCTCAATCCGGCAAAGTCCTAATTATCTTCACTGGGATATGTGGGCTTGGGAGGGAGGACTTGGTAGTTACACAGTTAATCTGTTTCCAGTTTATATGGCTATTGAATGGCAAGATTTGATCTTCTCATTTCTTATTATTCCCCCTTTCTGCCAATTTTCTGAGGGGACTTAGACAGGTTTCACCTATCCTCTTACACACCCAGACTTATACTCCAAAACACATAATTTTTAGGACTATTAACTTTGTGTATTAAAAAAAAAAGTTACTCTTCACAATGCGGTTTTGCTGATAAGAAAAAGATCTCCACAATGCTTTTAGCCTTCCTGGCCCCACTCCTGTGCTATAACACACTGGCAGCCACTATTTATCAAAGGGTCAGAAATAAATTTTTAAGGAAACGGTCCTGTTTAACAGATAGAAACAAACAGTCCTTGGCCAGGGGACTTAATCAGGGCCAACATAGAGTTACCGGATCCAGCACATGGCAGTGTGCTTTGGACGACCCTTTGCCGCTTCTCCACTTCTCTCTGCCGCGGTCTATATCCGGCGGAACCAGGCCGCCACAAGCTACGTCGTCCTCGCCAGGCTGAGGTGCAAGGTGAGCCGGTCAGAGATGCTTGCGCTGTCACAGCGCTGAAAACTTCCGCCCACTGGGTGCTCCTCCTGCCATCTAGAGGATAGCCTAGTGGGCTGCTGGAACATACAAGCTGGCTGTGGTACACTCCCGGAGGCTCGAGGCCTGCAAGCCGTGCTCACTGTTCACACACGTCAGCTGCGTGCGTCAGGGCTGCTGATGTCAGATCCCGGTCCAGCCATCAAGTCTTCATTAGAAAACTGGCACCATCTTTTGTAAGGAACTAAATTCCTTTTTGTAATATACACAGATCATAAGAATCTGGAGTACCTGAGAACTAATAAAACTCTATCCTCCCGTCAAGTTAGATGGTCCCTCTTCTTGGATAGGTTTTATCTTATAATTACCTATAGACATGGATCAAAGAACACTAAAGCCGATATACTGTCCCGTTTAACTGACAAGAACAACTATAAATCAAATGTTTCCACTGTGATACCTTCTCACAAGATTGTTGGATTTTCTACTACCCTAGAACAGGACATCCTGAAAGCTCTGCAATCAGATCCTTCAATACCTTCAGAATCCTTAACCAAGACTTCCTCTAGTTTATATCTCTATCAAGACCGCTTATATATTCTATTATCCTTAAGACAATGTCTTCTTCAGCATTTCCATGACAACCCCCTATCAGGGCACCCTGGTATGTCTAGAACACTTTCTCTTCTCAAAGGATACTTTTGGTGGCCCAAGATTACTCAAACTGTTCATGACTATGTTAGCTCTTGTGTAAACTGTGCCCGGAACAAAACGGATCGTAAAAAAACTGTTGGCCATTTATTACCTCTACCTATTCCCAATAGACCCTGGGAATTTGTTTCTATGGATTTTATAGTTGATCTTCCATTATCTCAGTCACACTCTACCATCCTGGTGGTGATTGACCACTTAGCCAAATTGGCTCATTTCATTCCACTTAAGACCTTACCCACAGCCCTTAAAACTGCAGAAGTTTTTGTTAATCATATTGTCAGATTACATGGGATACCTTCCACCATTCTCAGTGACAGGGGGACACAGTTCACGTCCAAATTTTGAAGACAATTGTGTCGACTTCTCAAGATTTAATCTAGGTTTTCCTCAGCATATCATCCTCAGACTAATGGTCCCACTGATAGAACAAATCAGATTCTGGAACAATACCTTCACTTTTACACCTCACACCTTCAAGATGATTGGTTCAATCTACTTCCATTGGCCGAATTCGCTTACAATAATTCCACCAGTTCCTCTACAAAAACCTCCCCATTTTTCGCTACATACGGTTATTATCCTAACTCCCTACCTACTTTGCCTAATTCCAATAATTCACCTGCAGCCTATGATTTCACTAAAAATATTAAGGAGAGATTGGCACTCTTGAAGGAACATTTGTCTGAAGCTAAAACTTCACAAAAACTCTATTATGACAAGAGACACTCACCTCCCCCTCGATATAAAGTTGTGGACTTAGTTTGGCTTTCGACAAAGAATTTACAGCTCAAAGTCCCCTCTAAAAAGTTATCTTCTCAATACATTGGACCTTTTCCTATTCAGCAAGTGTTGAATCAGAATGCAATGAGACTTACCCTTCCTAGTTCCTACAAGATACACTCTACTTTCCATGTATCTCTATTGAAACCCTACACTGGAAGAGATGATCAGGGTCGACCTCCAACATCTCCTTCTCCTATACTGATCGATGACCACATTGAATATGAGGTACACTCAATACTTGACTCTAGACTGGTTCGTGGGAAGTGGGAATACCTTATTCACTGGAAAGGATATGGATCAGAGGAGGATTCCTTGGTATCCTCTATGGACATTCATGCCCCTAGGCTCATCAGAACTTTTAATACTAAACATCCTTCTAAGCCAGTTGCAAATCCTTCTCGGTGGGCCCTTGAAAGGGGGATACTGTAATGTATCAGTCAATCATGACTGTCTCTTTAAATAATTTCCTCCTCTCAAACTTAGTGCCTATTTAAGGGATCCTCCCTCCTCCACAATTGCTTCAGTTAATATGCTGTTTTGTATGGTGCACTACTATCCTCTGGGCCTTTGATTTAATCCTCTGTTTGTCAGCTTCCAGCTTGTTTCAGGATTCTCAAGTTTGCCTGTCTAATTCTCAACCCCCAGATCTCCTTTTCTGCTTGCCAGCTATATTCAGGATTGCTTCTCAATCATATTGGAGTTTCCGTGTCATTCTTCCACCTGACTGCCTTCATTTCCTGTTTGCCTGCTACAGCTGCAAAGTGGATCCTTGCAGTCTCTCTTGTGAACAGCTTACACTGGATTTTTCCTGTCAGGTACTGATTTACTAATCTTCAGTTTTTGCACATCACCTTACCAACCTGTGTGTTCTTTTGGAAGTATTAAGTACGTGCTAGGAAGTTCATTATAACATTCTTTTGAACTCCATTTTAGCTAAGCTAACTCCTCCTCAGCTTTATCTGAGTAATGCTACATAGTACTTTCTATCAGAGCATAACTTCTCATTTTGTTTCTGATAATACTTCTAGCCACAAACTTATCATATATACATGTATAAGCAACATTTATCTGTAAAAAGGAGTATCATTGCACGCTGCTTCATAACTGCTGTCTTCAGACTCGCCAGAAACACGGGCCCACAAGCTCCATACGGAACTTGATAAATGGGCCTCTATATCTCAGCTCAGTTTTGTCCTAGCTACTTGGAGAAAAAAAAAATCAGAAAACTGATTTTTAGATCACATTACAAGGTTCATTCTCATATAAACATTTTGCACATTCTTATATTATTTCTGCGGGCCCTATCCTCAACATCCGCCAGTTTAAACTCGAGCTGACTCAGCTGGTCAGCCAAAGATTCAGAGTAGGCCAAGAGGTTGGATTGATCCGTAACGATATCATCCTGCCGCCTTTCCAGAGAGTCCACCCTTTCACCTATTTCCGAAATGTCTTTTTTGAGCTCGGCGTGATTTTTTTGAATTTCTTTGGTGATGGAGCGAGTTTGGTTAATGAGCATCTTCTGAAGGGTATCCTCAGTAATGAAGTGCTGAGACCTGGGGTTTGACAGAGCATCATGCTGAGAACCATCTCCCAGAGATTCCGACCCACTCAGGCCATCATTGGAGTCATCTTCCAGCTCCTTGCGTGGTAGAGAGAAGTGATCTATCACCGTTTTTTTCACCGAACCAGGTGTTTTAGTGGTTCGTCTGATCGTATGAGGCATTTTGAGATTGTGGCAAAAGGAGAATCCGTGAGGCAAAAGCGGACACAGGGCAGGTAAATTAGTAGTGGCACCAGAGGTTAGATTCACAGGGGGTTACAAAAATAAGGACATGAGCAAGTAATCACACTAGACAGTACACAGAGAGGGGCCCAGACGGCCTCCCCGACCCCTACCCCTCCATGACGGCCACCCTACTAGGGATTAAATGACCACAGGTCCAGTTTGCAAAAAAGGATAGGCCGCCACCGGGGGGCGAGGGCCGGCGAGACCCCCCAGACACAGGTCAAAGGCAAATTCACTCCAAAATTTATGGGTAAAATTGTGGTAAGTCCCCTTCTGGCCCGGGAATAGGGGGTACGACCTTACGGAAGGGAAAAGGGGAGAGGGAAGTGACCAGCCCAGACAAGCAGGGCCGGAAAGGGGGGGCCAGTTGGGGTTCACCTATTAAATGAAAACCAATACAATGCAATACAATAATGGCCAGAGTGGGCCTCAGCAAATATTCTGGTGTTTCTCTTGAATCACGTGTGTGAGAAATGGGGCGAGTTACAGTCTGTGCTAATGAAGGTGCAGTGTGGTGTAGCCTAAGTGTGCGTGAGGAGTGTGTGTCAGTATATTGGAGGTGAGAGAGGTAAGTTCTATATGAATGTGTAGTAAAGGAGAGTGTTCTAGTTCTAGGCTGGCTTAGATGTGTTTGGCCAGGGGTATGTTGTGCTGGCGTGATAGGTAAACCTGAAAGTTAGTCAGTATGTTATACAAATCCTGATAGGTATCTTGGTGTCTAGAAAGGGCAAAGGTAATTAGTATAACTATCTCATATGTTCAGTATTCATAAACCAAAGAGCGGCACACACCAGTAACAACTCAGTAAAAATAAATACACTCCACTCTGTTTACAACAGAGAACATTTGGCTGACGCAGCAGCTAAATAGAAAACAAAGGGTAAAGCACTTAGTGTCCTAAGTCATTACTCAGAGCATGGGATTGAGGTATTTAAGGCTAATTCGTAATGGAACAAATCTGCAGAAAAGATTATTAATGAGCCTGTATGATTAAAGACCACAGAAGGGGTCAGACGGGGCTCCTGGTATATGGTAGGGTCCGGTTCTGACTTATAGTGAGTGTTTCAAGATCCCAAGAAGATGGAGAGCCCAGCTTATCTCTATCATACACCTAGACCTGTGGGCAGATGGGGGTAGTAGCTGTGACAGTCTCTGGGACACAGATAGGCTATAGTCCGGTTTATTGCAGGGTTAACAATGCTGGGATATGTACTGAGGAATGTTAAGGCTAGATCTATTTTTCTCCTCAGGCTAGATGCTTGTGCAAAGGAGGCTACCTAAAGACTCCGTTATGAAATAGCAGCGGATTATATGGGCCCTGCAGATATATGAAGAGGCCTTCTGGATTCCCAATGTTATATCTGTCCTGGTATTGTGAGGCCTCAGAGATAATGGGGGGAGACCAAATATGTAGGTGGCCCACACAGATAAACCCCAAGCAGGTTGTACCCTTAGTATGTCAGACTTGCCCTCCTTATCTTACCCCACCTCAGGCCGGATGTAGAGGCCTCCGCTACGGATGTGTAGGTCGTGGTTCTTGTGCCTCGTCAGTCGGAGAGAAATCAAGAGGCAGCTTCGGCTTGATCAGGGGGCTGCAATCAGGCAAAAGCCGCAGGCGGCAGCGCTCACCGGACTTCCTCCTCTCTCAAAACAAGGCCGCACCGCTCCGCGATAGGAGGGCCTCCAGCAAGATGGCCGAACTTCGCGCCAAAAGTGTGAGAGGTGCGTGAGGACTCGGGAACGCCGGGAGGGAAGGTAGGAGTCCGCTTGCTGCAGTCTGTGCTGGGTCCTGTGGCTGCTCGGCGTGGCAAACTATGTGACCATAGACGATGCTTCAGCGGGGAGGTGGGACACAGGCGGAGTGGGGTTGGAGGATGTGGGGACGAAGACCCCGGACGAATATGCAGGAGGCAAACCAACCTCTTAGCTTGTAGAAAGGCAGTAATCTTCTGCTCCGGAGCGGATCCCCGACCCTCCGGAGCACTGGCAGGGCCTTATAGAAATGCCGAGTGACGGCCAAGCGACAGCCGAGTCTATACAGGCGTCCGGGGTCAAAAAAATAGTTGCAAAACTCCCCTCTCTTGGTCTATCAGTGAAGGGTCACTGCCCCAGCAGGGTGTCCAGTAAAATTACCCCAAAATGTAGGCAGTTAGTACGCTTAAAATGCACTTTTATATCCAAAGTGTCAGGAGCTTCCCTTCTGCACGTCTGCTCTTGATGGCGGTTAGCTCCGCCCCCCCCCATTTTGCACATTCTTGATCCTTAGAACTTAAGTCCATCAAAAAAATCACTGAAAGTTCCACATTAAAGTTCAATTTATCTGGGAAGGGTTTGAATCTCAGTCCTAATTTTTGAGGGGTACCTAGGTAAGTATGGTGTGCATACAGAACATTTCAGGTGTGAGGCTTCCTTTACGGGGGGTGAAAAAGTCTAATTTTTTAACATTCCCTTCACTTTTCGATAGATTATCTCTTGTGGGGACCAGATAGGAACCTGACATTTTTACAGATATTAGTCCTCTATGGTAGCATTCTGCCGTAAAAATTGAGTTTGAGATTCAAATAGTTATAGCGCTAGGGGGTAGTAGAAATCTGGAGAAAGCCTACTTTATTCACGTGTTTTAAGAAATGACAAAATGTAATACAAGCACAACAAATAATAAAAATGAAGTATATTTTACACTTATTATGTTTATGATTGACATATCACAATTTTAAACTAAATGTTTGATTAGAAGCTTTGAGATTTCCTTACTCAGTCTCTCAGAAATGTTGTGGGAACATTGTTTATGGGAACCCATGCTTTGTCCACAGTAGATATCTTGAATGGTCCAGGTTTTACAAAAACATCACAGATTTCCTCACTGAAGTCCTCACTCAAGCTTAACCACCACTGGTCATCATAGAGACAAGCAATACAGTCATTATTCCATAGGATCAGGGGGACAAATTTCATCACTGCATGTTCTTCAAACTTTTGCAATGCAGATATAAAGAAGCATCTGATAGTATTCTCTGATACGGCCTCAAAATGGTGAAATTTTCTTGTACCTGGAATTTTCTCACACTTATCAAACCTGTCCTTGAGTCTCAGTTCATGAATTTCGGTTACTTCCTAGCTTTTGACATAGATGTATGTAACCCCCTTAATCTTCTCATTGCATAAGAGTAACATATCTTCAGGGATGAGGAGTTGACCCTCTGTTGTTCTCTGCAAACTTGTTTTTTGTTTTGTTTCCTGCTTAGTTGTTCCTCCAACCCTGTCACATGCATTTTTGCCATAAGACATTGCAAAGACTTTCCATTTGGCTTTTATACCAAAGTTATTTTCATGGTTAAACAGATTGGCAAAAGTTTTCTTGTTTTTTTATATTGACTTGCAGATCCATAAGAAAAATAGTAAATCTTTCCTGTCTCAGGAAGTATCCCCTGTACTTTCACTAGTGGTTTGCTTAGTTTCAGCAATCATTCTGAGACATTGAATTTTTTGCTGATCTTGTTCCTGGACTGCGAGCTTGGTAATAGACTGATAATTTTAATGTTGTCTTTTAATTAATGTTTAATTGTCAATTAATGTTTAATTGTCATTTTAATGTTGTCTTTTAATGTCACACTTTTCTTTAAGAGCCTCAATTAATCTGTCATATTCTTCTGTTGACAGAGTTTTGGCACTGTTATACTCTGCTGGAATCATCTCATCAAACAACTGTTACAGATTTAGTTTCAAAGTTTCAGAAATCCTTACTACTTTAGCTCTCAAAGCACTTTGTCTTTTATCTGCATTTATCTTCCTAATCTTGGATGCAGGGGAGACTCCAAAAGCAGCAAAAACTGAGTGAACCTTCCAAAGAGAATCTTTGGGTAATGCATAGTTCTCTCTCTGCTTCATATACGTTTCTTTTTCAATCACAAACATTTTTGTAGCAGGTGGGACACAGTGACCTACCAGGGACAAGTTTTAAAGAATAGTTCTTTTATATGTGCTCTAGTCTAATTTCTCATAGTCCTTTTGTAATAGGCCTGTTGTGATATTCCAAGGGATTACAACAACTGTTACCAAAAATGTGAGGATATTTAAACAGAAATTAGTTTTCATTGTACTTGCAAACTGGTGTAACATTGCATCCTACCACTGAACACAGTAACTCCTTTTTTTCTGAGCTGTAGTCACTTACTGCTTTTATCAAAGGAGAAACAATACCATAGCTCTGTTATGACACTGTTCCTTTGTAAAACACCTAAGTGAACACTATGTTTTCAGATTTGGATAAAATCTATTCAAACGTCACTTGAAAATAACACACTTCAGCTCCTAGCATCTCCCAATAATACAGCCAACACACTGACCAGCTGTGTCCTCACACTTGGAGGTTTGGGCAAGCCTAGACATGCAGAGACAAAGCTTCCTGCCCTAATGATGTGTTTCTGCCTGCACCAAATTAAGTAATATTTTAGAGCTCAATGACAAGCATAAGCTAATGTATGTCAATCATAAACATAATTTGAGTAAAATGCTTAGATTTACATTATGAGCGGAAACCCGTTGCTGGCAAACAGCTGTGATAAGCCCCTTATTGCTCACTTGTATCTGTTAAAGTGACACTTGTAATCTGACCCTAACTTAGAAAATGTTTTAATGTATGCTGTAATTATTTTTTATAGCCAAACTCCACTCACCTCTTGCCTTATTTGGAGGAGCTAATCCAGGCTTGTTACTGGAGTAAACAATGCTAGCCACTGTCATTACATTGCAATTCCTTATCTGAAATTGTTTAATAAATCCAATTAGGGATATGGAGCAGGATTAGGCTTGTGAAGCTTCCCGTATGCACTTCCTGTTCTCCAATTTGAAAACCCTTAAAGGGACATGAAACCCACATTTTTTTATTTCATAATTTGGACAGAGCATACCTTTTTAAAGATATTTCCAATTTACTTGTATTATCAATCTTCCTTCATTCTCTTGGCATCTGTTGTTGAAGGAGCGGCAAAGCACTAATAGGAGCTAGCTGAACACATCCATAAGCCAATGATAAGAGGCATTTACGTGCGGCCGCCAATCAGCAGTTAGCACCCAGCTCCTGAGCCTACCATGGTATGTTTTTTAATGAAGGATACCAAAAGAACTAAGAAAATTATATAAGTGAAGTTAGTTGGAAAGTTAAAATGTATGTTTTATCTGAATCACAAAGAAAAAAATGTTTTGGGTTCCGTGTCCCTTTAAGTTTTAGATTTAAATTACATGAAAAGGGGGCAGAATAACTAATAAACATCTATAGCAAATTTGTTTTAATAAATGTAATTTAACTTTTTATATTAAATCTCAAAGTTATAACTGTCCCTTTAATTTCTATTATCAAAGTTAGCCTTGGTATCTTTTGGATCTAAATCGCTATAATTGCAAATACAACTGCCATATGAACTGGCTAGGTCCCTGCAGTTTGGGGACCCTAAACTGTCATTAGGGGTGAGGGTATGAGAAGGTGCAATGTACATTCTGCATTTAGTTTTTGAAGAAGTCTTTATGGTATCAGGAGGTGTAATATATAGTTGTATTACTTATATAGGGCATCCTGTATATTAGGACAGGGTTGGACCATACAAGAGGAAGGGCATAGAGAAGTAGGGGGAGAGGGGGCTGAGCTTAGAGGCTCCACAAATGTGTCTTGCCCAAAGCCGTGCAAATGCTAAGGGTGGCTGTGTCATAGGCACATGCTCACTTATAAGTCTACCTCAGTATGCTGTATTGGAAACAGCAGGGAGGTACATTTTAAATAGAAGTAAATACAATATGATACAGTTTAAACACAATTCAGTTGGACATGTTTTTTTTTTATTATTGTATGATCTATTTAAATCATGAACGCTTCATTTCGATTTCCATGTCTCTATAACCCTGGAAGAATTTCATTCCATCTTAGAATCATCCAAAGGTTATCAATGTGGTCCCTTTAACCAGACCATTAATGTTTCTTGTAATATCTGCAAGGAAGTGGATAAAAAAATCCAAAGTGAGTCAAAATCAGTTAGCATGTGACCAAGTAAGAAGGGCATCATATAAAAAAATTAAGAAAGATCTGGTGATGGGAGCTTTAACCTTTATTATGAAACAAGCCTTGGCCGTTATTCACTGCAATGCTAATTGCATGGAACACAACAATACAACAGCAGTACAGAAACATCAGATGGAGGCAATCAGTCATAAGATATGGTGACATGTAAACCTTGCACACTCATTGGTCTTTTCTTTAAATTAAAAAAATCTGCCTTCTGCTAATCGTATGGACTTACATTACACTTGACAACAGACATTCTTATCTTGGTCTGCCAAATACTACTTGTAAACATCAAAAGCAGTAAATTGTTCAAGCTTGTTTAAACAGGATTTCCTTCTCTCAAAATTTGAATAATTAAAACCAGGCATACCAGACAACCATTGTTTAACTCTGATTTCTGATATATACTGTATAACATGCGACTACTTAACAAAAAGCAAAAAAGTCACTTCTCCCTATAAGTTAAATATTTAAAGAATTCTATGTAAATTAAAAGGGAAAAGCCACTACAAGTTTAATTTCTTTGTAGTGGTTTCTAAGGCTCTATGAAACAGAATATTCACCAAACTGACCTAAAATAGCTCTGAGGGATCTTTTATTAAAAGTTATCATGTAACGTTCAGTATGTCAAAGCAAAGGTATTCTGAGATGCATATTGCTAAATACTTTGTTATTTGATATGTCTATTTATAATTTAATTTCATATATACACGAAATCTGTGCTTATTTGAGTCCTGTCGGTAACAGTAGCTTTATACAAAATTCAAACTGTTCTCAGTGTATTTTTGTGGATAAGCTCTATTAACTCTCTTTAGTGAAGCTATTAACAGCACTTTCAAGCATATATCTAATTTTTGATAGGTATGCAAACCAAATAATGTATAGTGCTCCTGCCAGCAAATGTGGTGCATGGCATACATTTTTTTTTCTTGCTGCCTAACAGGGTTCATAGTATGGGCCATATGTGGTGGCATAATGGCTAGAATAGAAGTGGGCTCCCCTGAAATATAGGGAGCCAGAAAGTGCAAGTCAACCAGAAGAGCTAGAAGCATCTGGCTGAAATATCTCACTGCACAGCCCCTGCACGCTCTGCAAAACTCTAGCAGCCTTCATGAAAGTTGGTGGAGCCGGTGACAACATTAGGACTCCTACAGCAGAACTCTTCTGCAAGTAGCAACGGCAGGTGGACAAGTTCTCTGCTTGAGAACTTGTCCGTCTGCAACTTGATCATTTTATCAGTTTAGGTATAATGGTAAAAAATAAAAAAGGGTCATTTTTCCACCAGGTTTTTGTGTTTTATATATTGTCTCTAATGATTTACTATGCAGAACCACCGCTGATTTGCTATGTAGTGCAGAGCCACCACTTTGGTACATTATGTCATGCAAAAAGTAACCAGTATATCTATTATCATTATAATAAATCAGATTGACAGTCAAGAATATGATGACGTAATGGCAGGGTATATATTTTCTTCATGGTAGGGGGCAGCAAAATGTGCCTTTGTCTGTGTAGCCAAAAATCCTAGCACCGGCCCTGATGTATGAACTACATGTAGCACAGGAGAGGAGGGTGAAAATTGCTCCTCTCACCACTGTCCATATATGGCCCCTGGCCCACTAAAACATGCCCCAGATTGAACAGATCCTACCAGACAACATCTGTGAATCTGTCCATGGGTTTCCCTGATTCAATATATTCTAAGATTTGAGTTTTAAAACCACCCTGTGCTCAGAATTTGTTAAAGCTGTCTTTTTTTTAAACAAAAAGAAATCAAATTACACTGCTGAAAGTAACTTTTAATTTACATTTACTTCTATCCTTGTGTGCATTCATTTTTCTTTTAATTTACAGATAAATGCATTCAAGACTACAGATGTGTCTGGATGTTTGATGTAAACTTGCAAACATTGAAACAGAGACAGATCAACAAGTTCTGAGAGCAGAAAATTAACTTTTTGACACTGAGACATATTTTATGCAGAAACAAAGACACATTTTAAACATTTTTATTTAAATTTGTATTTCTAATTTCTGTTATTTGTAAAATAGAAAATGCAACTTCTAAAGTGAATAGATCTCTAATTTAATTGGATTTAAAAGTTTAATTTATTTAGGATTTATATTATGTATTAAAAATGCATGTATGACTTCCGGTGGGCGGGACTAACAGACGGAGGTGCAGAAAAGAGCTCCGTAATAACACAGGGGTAAAAAGCATCTACATTGGCCCCATCTGCTCCCCACACAGCAAGCTTGTTGGTCGCTGGACTACTACATCGAGCCGACTGCTCATTCCAGTGTGAAGGGCTCCAACATCAGCTCTAGCCCCGGAACGAAACGGTCTAACTGCGCAACTACATCGGCGCCATCTTGTGCTGAGGAGTCGCATGGACCGGAGCGACTTTGGTTATCTAACCTGATCAGGAGAGACGGGTTTCATTCCCGGAACGGAACAGAGTGAGTACCAGGTATAATACCGGGGATTGCATTGTTCAGATACAGCTGCAGACCACACACATCACATAACAGGGTGACAGCTTAACCAAGTCGAAGGTGACCCACGTGGCCATGCTACCCCATTGGCACATTTAGTTCCTCCTAGTCAGGCCCTACCGCTGTGTGGAAAGCTTACGGCTGCCATATACACAACTCTCTTGCCTCCAAATAGATACTAAAGTCTATATACAGAGTGCTACAAGCCAGAGGCAGGGGCCTTAGAGGGCAATACTATCTGCCTTGTATTATATAAGGATCGACAACAGTGTGTGAGATCAGACTGGATAGAGGGAGTTGAACTGGAAACTGTGAAGTCACTTTCAGATACAAAAACCCTAACCTCAGAGGCCCAGATTGGAATAATTCTGACAGTTTTAAAGGAGTGGTAGAAAGAGGAAAATAAGAATAAGGGGAGCAGAAAATAAAGGGGAGAAAGAAAAACAGGGAAACCCTGCTAAGGCTGATAGAGATACCCAAGTCAGTCTGCTTCTTGTTTTTGATATTACCCTAATATCTCAACTGCTCTATACAGCTAGATATAATGGAGGGTCTCACATTCATGAAAGTCGATAAGTATTTTTATAAGTTGACACCTCCCCAGGCAGGCGCCATGAGCCATAGAAATAAAGTTGGCGACAAAAAAAGTAGACATCAGTCTGAAGCTGGTGCAGAAATTTCCCCACATTCTATGGAGCCGTCCAACACTAATGAAGATAGGGGCCAACTGATGAAGGATCTCAAATCGGGTTTTTTTGCCTAAAATGGAGACCTTGCTGGCTGGTCTGGACACACTTACGAGTGAAGTCAGACAATATTCAACACGTCTCACAGCGGCTGAAAATAGAATATCAGATTTTGAAGACAGACAAGTGGAAGCGGGCAACTCACTACAACAGCTTTTACGCCAGAATAAAATTCTGCAAGAAAGAGTGGAGGATCTGGAGAATCGTAGCCGCCGTAAAAATTTACGCATAGTAGGCCTCCCTGAGAAGGTAAAGGGCAAAGATCTCCTGGCATTTACTACGCTGGTGCTTCCAAAACTTTTAGGTATCCCACAAGACATCCTACCTATAGACGTAGAGAGGGCACTAGGGTAGGCCCTGAGCGCAACTTGGAGACCAACAATACAAAACCAAGACAAGTCATCTTTAAATGTCTTAATTTTCAAGAGAAGCTACGGATTCTTAGAGCCTACAGATTAAAGAAAGAAGTTTCTATGCTAAAAAACTGATAATAACTGATAAGAATGTCTTGGGGTCGCTCCAAACATATTCTATTATGATGGTTATAATCTCAGATTGTTTAGCTAATGTTATTAGCCTATATTTGTATACATTTGAAGTAGATTATGTAAAACTTGAATGGACCGGCCTATATTTAACAGTTGTTCTTGCTGACTTCGTTCTGTCTCAATTCTGCACTTCATTTTGGTGTCTTGCCTCATATATACAGAATTTGATAAGTTACACCCTACCTATTTATAAGACTCAAAGTTTTTTGTTTCAGAAACGTAATTATAGGTGGCTAACCTTGGTAGGCCTGTGCCTATTTGGGTATCGCAGGTCTGCCAGGTTGGTTGCTTTTTTCATAAAGCTGGCAAACACTGGGTTGAGTAGTGGGGATTTACATGCTAGAAAATCGCTGCTAATAGACAAAAATGTTTTGGGGTCTCTCCAAACATATTATACTAGGATAGTTACAATCTCAGATTGCCTAACTAATGTCATTGATCTATGTATACAAATATGTGAGCTGGGATATATACAACTTGAATGGTTTGGATTATACTCAATATTTGTTCTTGCTAAATCAGTTTTGTTTCAACCCCATATTGCATTTGAATGCCTTACCCTACATATACAGAGTTTAAGAAGACATGCCCTAATTATTTATGAGACTCAAAAAATTCTGTTTCAGAAACATAGTTATGCGTGGCAGCCCTTTGTAGGCCTGTGTGTGTTTGGATATCACGAATCTGCTGGGCTTGTTGCGTTTTTCATAAAGTTAGCAATCAATAGGCTAAAAGGTGGGGATTCATGTGCTAAAAAACTGCTGCTAATAGACAGGAATGACTTGGGGTTTTTCCAACCATATTCTATTAAGATAGGTACAATTTCAGATTGCTTGGCTAACATCATTACCCTATATATATTCATATGTAAATTAGGTTATATCCAACTTGAATGGATTGGCTTGCACTTGACCCTGAAGGAGAGGAGGGGGAACACTGTTCTAATTTTTTTTCTCCTTTTATATATAAATGACACTTAAAATCACTTCTTGGAATGTGGGGGGCATTAACTCCCCAGTGAAGAGAAGTTCGATCTTGACCCACCTAAAGAGACTAGATACTGATGTGGCATTTCTACAAGAAACCCACTTGACTGATACAGAACATGACAAACTTAAGAGGCTCTGGGAGGGTTCATTGTCATACCTCTCATACACTAGTTCAAGCAGAGGGCTCACCATACTGTTTGGGAAAAGACACTCAATAGATATTCTTCAAACCTATAGGGACAGGGAGGGTAGGATCCTTATTCTTAAAGCTAAAGTATATAATACAGTTTACGTCTTCTGTAACATTTACGCACCAAGCAACAGGGACTTCCCCTTTTGGGAGAGACTCATACAAGCTTTGACCCCGTTTAAAGGATTTCCACTTAAATTAGGTGGGGATTTTAATTTAGCTGATAATCCTCAGATGGATAGGTCGTGGCTTCAATCACAGGAGGTTAATCCCAGACTCCAGAGATATAGGGGTAGATATGAACATAAAATTTTCCAGAAGTTACGGACGGACCTGGAGGTGTGCGACATATGGAGAAAGAGGCATCCAACAGATAGAGATTACACGTGCCTTTCCAGAGCAGCAGGCTCGTTCTCTAGAATAGATATGTTTTTGGTGTCGGATTCTATGATTCCCAATATTAGACTAGAGAAAACACATTCAATTGTATTATCGGACCACGCACCCATTGAAGTGATGCTAGACCTATATAAATCCAAGTCAAATAGGAATATACTCAGATTTCCAACGTACTTGATGAAATCTGAAAAATTTCAAAAACACTTAATCCACTGTTGGAATGACTTCCTTACTGACAACCAACAACACCTAGATAGACCACAACTGTTCTGGGACACTGCTAAGGTAGTCCTTACGGGACACATAATTTCTTATATGGCAACCCTAAAATATAACCTCCAGAAAAAATATAATGACCTACAGGAAAATATGGAACAAACATGCCAA
Organism: Bombina bombina; assembly: GCF_027579735.1. NCBI lineage: Eukaryota > Metazoa > Chordata > Amphibia > Anura > Bombinatoridae > Bombina > Bombina bombina. The sequence continues at coordinate 232,232,400 of NC_069504.1, read as the reverse complement.
ACATATAGTATTACTAAATCTAGAGAGGCATATGACACCTTTCTGTTGGTTAAAGAGGAAATGGAAACATTCTTGAAACAAAAGGCAACATACAAGCTCTTAAGAATGGCGGGTAGATTCTATAGATTTGGAAATCGATCGGAAAGATTGCTAGCCTCGCTGGTAAACAAAAGGGAGATGCGGCGGGAGGTGGCAGCCTTGAGATATGGGGAAACTACTTACAACACAATGTCTGATATAGCACAGTGCTTTGCATTGTACTTCAAGACTCTATACACAAAGCAACCAGAGGCAGCGACAGAGGCGCTGTCTCAGTTTTGGGATTCATTAGCACTCCCTAAGTTGAGTGAAGATCAGCTGGAATCTCTTAATGTACCTATCACGGTGGAGGAGATTCAGTCCACAATACGGTCAATAGCTTTGGGTAAACCGGCTGGCCCAGATGGCCTCCCGATAGAATACTATTGAATGCTGTTGCCTCAGGTGTCACCTATATTGGGAAGGCTTTATAATAACCTTCTTAGCGAAGACGCTCCTCCTTCCTGTACCTTTTCTTCAGCACATATTACCTTGATCCCTAAGCCAGGAAAAGATCACTCGGCCCCGGAATCTTACCGCCCTATTTCGCTACTAAATGCGGATTATAAGATATTCACTAAAATATTGGCGAATCGACTAAAACCCATACTACCCACTGATCAGACAGGATTTGTATATAAACGATCCTCTGTAAACATAGTCGGTGTACAGGATAGCTTTTGTAGGGGTCAAGTGGGTAGAGGGCCCTGCCGAGAGTTTCATTGTTGTAGTCGGCTCTTATGAAGTGATCTGTAAACAGCTGGGCCCATAGGCTTACAATCTAAGGGGTTCAAGGGGAAAGCAATGGCATTAGGAAAGGTTAGTGTTGGTTGTATGCATCCCTGAATAGTAGAGTTTTTAGGGAGTGCTTGAAGCTGTTAAAACTAGGGGAGAGTCTTATGGAGCGAGGCAGGGAATTCCACAAGATGGGGGCCAGTCTGGAGAAGTCCTGTAAACGTGAATGTGAGGAAGTTACAAGAGAGGAGGAGAGGAGGAGATCCTGAGCTGATCGAAGGGGACGGGAGGGAGAGTATCTAGAGAAGAGTTCTGAAATGTAGGGGGGAGCAGTGCAGTTGAGAGCTTTATATGTCAGGGTGAGGATTTTATGATTAATCCTAGAGGCAAGAGGAAGCCAGTGAAGGGATTGGCAGAGAGGTGCAGCAGATGAAGATCAACGAGTAAGGAAGATGAGCCTGGCAGAGGCATTCGTAATGGATTGTAAAGGAGCTATGCTGCAGCTAGGTAGACCAGAGAGGACGGAATTGCAGTAGTCGAGGTGGGAAAGGATGAGAGAGTGGATTAAAATCTTGGTTGTATCTTGTGTAAGGAAATGTTTAATTTTAGCAATGTTTTTAAGGTGGAAGTGGCAGGCTTTAGCCAAGGACTGAATGTGAGGAGTGAAAGAAAGATCTGAGTCAAGTGTGACCCCAAGACATCGGGCATGCGGGGTAGGGGTAATGATGGAATTATCAACAGTTATAGAAATTTTGGGGGTGGAGACATTGGAAGAAGGGGGAAAAATAAGGAGCTCAGTTTTGGAGAGATTTAGCTTAAGGTAGTGAGAGGACATCCAAGATGAGATGTGAGAAAGACAGTTAGTGACACGGGTTAGTAAGGAAGCAGGTAGGTCTGGTGCAGAGAGGTAGATTTGGGTGTCATCGGCATACAAATGGTATTGAAACCCATGGGACTTTATTAAGGAACCTAGTGACGACGTGTAGATTGAAAAGAGAAGGGGACCAAGGACAGAGCCTTGAGGTACCCCAACAGAAAGTGGTAACGGGGCAGAGGATGCTCCGGAGAAGGCTACACTAAATGTACGGTTAGTCAGATAGGAAGAGAACCACAAGAGAGCTGTGTTACAGATGCCGAAGGATTGGAGGGTTTGGAGCAGAAGAGGGTGGTCAACAGTGTCAAAGGCTGCAGACAGGTAAAGGAGGATAAGCAGAGATAAGTGGCCTTTGGATTTTGCTGTAAGTAGGTCATTGGTAACCTTGATAATTGCTGTCTCTGTAGAGTGATGGGTACAAAATCCAGATTGCAGTGGGTCAAGAAGAGAGTTTAGTGTAAGGAAATCGGATAGAAATGCATAAACTAGCTTTTCGATGAGCTTTGAGGCAAGAGGGAGTAGGGAAATAAGGCGGTAATTGGAAGGGGAGGTTGGATCAAGGGAAGGTTTTTTGAGGAAAGGTGTGACCAGTGCATGTTTTAGAGATGAGGGAAATATACCAGTGCTGAGGGAGAGGTTGAAAATGTGTGTGAGTATGTGGGTGAGGGTAGAAGAGAGGGAGGGGAGTAGCTGTGAGGGGATGGGGTCGAGGGGACAGGTAGTGAGGTGGGAGGACAGTATAAGGGCAGAAACTTCATCCTCATTAACAGGGGCAAAAGAGCTGCATTTTTGGATATTTGGGTTTTGGGTGATCGTGAGCTTTTGAAGGGGTGGGAGATTGGAAGTATGTTGAGAGCTAATTTCACTTCTGATGGAGTCAATTTTGTTTTTGAAGTGACTTGCAAAATCTTGAGCTGAGAGAGAGGTTGTGTTAGGAGGTGGGGGTGAGCGGAGAAGAGTGTTGAACGTGGAGAACAGACGGTTAGGGTTAGAGGAAAGAGTAGAGATGAGATTAGAAAAATATTGTTGCTTATAAAGATTAAGGGCAGAATAGTAGGAGTTCAGGATGAACTTGTAGTGAAGAAAGTCAGCTGAGCTCCGAGATTTCCTCCAATGTCGCTCAGCAGTACGGGAGCATCTGTGTAGGTATCGTGTCAGAGGAGTATGCCAGGGCTGAGGACGAGAGTGTGGTTTCTGAGCTAACGTTGGAGGGACCAGAGTGTCAATGACCAATATAAGGGTGGAATTATACTGGCAGATAGATTGGTCAGGGCAGGAAAAGGAGGTGATGAATGAGAGGAGAGGTTTGAGAGAGCTAGCGAGCTGATGCAGATCTAGTGACTTAGTGCTTCTGTGAAGTTTGGTGTGAGGGGTAGAGGGAGGGGGAGTGCTGTTGTTTGTCGACATGCTGTTGTTTATCGAGTCTCCCAGAATATATATTCCTTTGATTGTGAAAACTTTAGAGATGTTCGGTAGATTTTCTGGCTACAAGACAAATAATTCCAAGTCGGAAATCTTGTGGTTGCATAGGAATGAATCCGAGACAATGGAGTATCCTTTTGTGGAGGTAGCCCACTCACCTATTTAGGGATACATCTGAATAAAAATCCTAACAAACTATACAAATTAAATCTGGAATCCCAGTGCAGTGCAGTGTGTTCTCAAATGAAAGGATGGGAAAATCTTCCCTTGGGTCTTGCAGGACGCATTAATCTTTTCAAGATGTCTCTTCTGCCAAAAAATTTGTATCCATTGCTAATGTTACCTTTTATGTTAAACAGAAGGGATATTAGAGACTTGGTGAAAGCTATCCAACAATTTGTGTGGAGGGGGAGAAAGCCAAGAATGGCTGCCCGCAAACTCCAACTTGCTTATCTGGATGGGGGATTGGGACTCCCAGATATCAGGCTTTATAATTGGGCGACATTGTTGAGAATAGTCATGGATTGGCAGTTAGACACGGGGCATTTCTATGATAGACCATTGGAGGAATCAGCTACAGCACCTTTAGCTTTAACTGTACTTCCTTATCTCCCCTTTAGTGACCTTCCACACCATGTTAAAAATAACTTTCTGTATAGAGATCACCTTAGAATTTGGGCTCAAGCTCATAGACTTCTAGACCGCACTCGGCCATCCCCAAAATGTATCCCTATTACGGGAAATCCCGACTTCCCAGCAGGAAATGACCATGCACCTTTCATGGTATGGAGAGAGAAGGGACTAAGTAAAATTGGAGATATTCTGGATCCATTGTTGCACACCGTGAGGACTTTCCAAGAATTGAAGACCAAATTTGATCTATCTTGTAACTTCATTGATGGAATCCGATAAAAACTTTTGGAGCCAATCTCCCTTTGCAATCTCACAGACAGCATACAGTTTGGGGAGATTCTCAATATCAGAATTCTACAAGACACTACTCAGACATCAGTCAAATAGGGTTCATAGTGATATCCTAGACAATCTACAACTAGACACACTATCTGACATTACTATTACAGATATTAAAAATAGCATTTTAGGGGGGCGGAGCTAGCCTGAGAGGAGAGAAGACGCACCATAAAAGAGCTCCTGCTAGTTATCTGCTATATAACCTCTGAAAGTACTTAATTTGTCCTTCTCTAACTACAAATAGACATTTTATTAGATCGGAACTTATGCTGACCCAAAATATTATAAAGGTGGACTTTGATTTACTATTTATCTTGCTCTAAGATGATAAAGAAGTTGGTGGGGGTTGGAGACACTAACAAGGAAAGCTCCGGAGATCTTCAAAAATCCCATATCGGTTCTGAAGTAGGGTGACCGACATAGAGGTGCTGCGGAGGTAAAAAAAACCGTCTGACAAGACTATTTGGTGCCCCCTTTTTTTAAGATCTCATTGGCGTGAAAGCTGCCATTGGCACCCGTCGTCATAGAGGAGATTTTATTTAGAGGCGCAACTTCGCACCGGAAGAAACATCTCTCAGAAGCACCTTTAATATTAAACTACCATGGAGCAGACAACACTTATAATCAGGGAGATAAGCACCCTCCTAGATGCTTGTCAAATAGAGCTCGAGCATGAACTCGCATTCCTGTCCGGAACGGATGAAACATTGCCTTCAGCGCCTACAGCCTATGCCGACCCCCGCATGCCCTACTGTCGAGGTGGCGACGCTTTGGGGCCCCGGTGTTTGCTGCCTTTTCAGCGAGACGTGTGGGTGAAGACAGAAACTCCTAACATGGCGGTAGTAGCTAAGCACACTAGGCCGGAGATTGCGCAGCTTGATGTATACGCAGCACTAGCTTGCATAGCGCCTGTACTACCAGCTAACACTGAGAATCTTTGTAGACCTGTGATCCCGGGACTTTTCCAGCTAGAGAAAGAGGAACTAACTCAGGGAACTTACATGCTAGCTTCTTGTGACTGGCTAGAGCCTATCCCTCGGTATGTACATGGACATATCACCTGCGATCAAGTAAATTGCCGGATGGAAATTCTGAAACAGCTTGGTGGTATTCTACAGCACTCAGATGTTTTTTCAGCTAATCAGGAGAATGTCTTTGCTAAGTTACAGTTTAATCACCCCGCCATGTTAGACATTGTAGGACATTGTCAGCAATCTCAGGGAGACAGTATAAGCTAGGCATCGGATAATGTCAGGATTGTATACCCTTATTTGTGTAATCTGTTAATATACTTATGTTCAGGTACTAGAATATATGATGGCCTGCCTGCCTGATTTACCTATTTACATGATTATACATTCAGCAGTTACCTATTTTCTGTTTATACTTATGATGTTCATATTATTACTTAAAATTTTATTTGCTAAGTGGTCCAATATCAGATAGATCCTAAGATGTTACTTATGTTCTGTTGGAAACTCTTTTTAAACTTGATGCAACAAGCTAGGGGTACTCATTAAGATCTAAAACCCTATGTCAGGATCGTATATCTTTAATTGGGTAATCTGTTAATATACTTATGTTCAGGTACTAGAATATATGATGGATTGCCTGCCTGATTTACCTATTTACATGATTATGCATTCAGCAGTTACTTATTTACTGTATATATCTATGATGTTCATATTATTACTCAAAATTTTATTTGCTAAGTGGTCCATTATCAGCTAGATCCTAAGATATTACTCATGTTCTGTTGGAAACTATTTTTATACTTGCTGCAACAAACTAGGGGTACTCAAGATCTAAATCCTAACTAGTTCTAGTTAAGTGTATTAAGATTGATGTTTGTAAACATATTTTTCTAAAAAACATTGGATAGTCCATAACGGTTTATACCTGTGTACTCATTGGTTAAGCCATCCTGGTTGGTTGTGTACTCCCCCTTTTTATAGTCCTGTTTAAATAATCTTAAAATAATGCTTGGCTGGCTCTGATTCCCCCCTAAACACTGGAACGCAGATTCCCTTTATTTTTTTTCTCCTATTTAATAAATGGCAGCCATAATACTCATGCTTAGGAACGTGGATCCCTTTTAAGTTTCCGGCTATTTAGTAAATAGCTGCCACAGTGAAGTGGCTAGTAGTATCCCCATCCCTATAGTTTATAAGGCTAGTTGTATCCTTCTCTTTTCCTAAATATAAATTTTATAGTAACTAGAGTTCCGAGTGTGGACTCTTTAGTATACGGAGTGAGCTATATATAAGGGCTAAAAAGTGGCCCTCTAGGTTGTTGAAAATCATATATTAAAAACTATAGGTGTGAGGACCCAAAAGAGGTCCTATATATCAAAAACTAAAAAAATTGAGGCTAATTTATAGGTCTGTCAGCCACTTAGATAATATTACATTGCTAGAAACTACCTTGGGCTATTAGTTCTCTTTTATAGTATGGGAAATGTAAGCTATTATTTGTGCCCTCAATTTTTGTTGTAATCCTCAGTGTATGACTAGTAATGTATTCTTTTGTAAATTGCCCCTACGGGTTGGGGGTTTATGTTTGTGGTTACAATATTGTTTTTTTTTTCTTGTTTGTCTATACCTCAATAAAAATTTTAATTTTTTTTTAAAAAAAATAGCATTTTAAAGGTCAAATAAGCTATACTGAATATGGCGTTACGGGAGGCGCAGACCAGGATGCTACATAATGACTATATCACACCTAATCGGTGGAGAAAATGGAACTCCCAATACCCGAACCAGTGTGGAAAGTGCCAGTATCCCAACCCTTCCCTGACACATTATTTCTTATACTGCCCTGTAATTCGCCGCTTTTGGGGGCTTTTGCAATACTGGCTCAAAAAAGTCAAGACAATAGACATTACTTTTACCATTGATGAGATTTACTTGTTCCTGTGGGATAATGTGAACGCAAAACTTCATCCCATACTTACCCTTTGTACACTTATAACCAGAAATTGCATTCTGACCCTGTGGTGTTCTAGACAACCCCCCACACTGACACAATTTTAAAAAGCCCTGTACAGACAAATCTTAATAGAACAACAAGATACTATACTCGACACAAGAGGAAGACTTCCATCATTCTTAAAGAAGTGGAAGGCCTTCTTGGTGACACTAAAGATAGAGAAACAAAAACAAATTCTTGAACCCTTCCTGCAACATGAGATAATGATAGAAGCAACACTGAGGGGAGAATGGAGATCATTATATGATTCACTTTCAAATCCGGAAATATTAGAACCTATGAATGAAATAGACGTGGAATCTTTTTTTTGAGGAATGTAACACCCCCATTTTTTTTTTCTCTCCTTCTCTCCTAATATGGAACTAGGTTATTGAGTCAGTAGAATTAAGTGTGATGTTTGTTTGTGTTAGAAGATTTTATAATAGTGTTGAGTACTTTTCTTTTGTTGCATAATTTAAAAATGATAGATGCATATACTCGGACAGACAGGTGAATGTATACATACACCTTGAGACGTACACCAAGCTAACATAAGGGTGTGTTATCAATATACAGATGTCTTCTAATTTACTTTCGTACTTAAGTATGGATCATTTGGTAACTATGAGAAGAATTGTGCTGTACTATGTCTTAATTGATTTATGCCTGTACTGTCTGAAATGTATCTCTTTCAATAAAATATATTATTGAAAAAATGTATGTATAGCAGTATAATTAGAAATTTGAATTATATTTTTATTTCTGTATAAAATACAAAAGTTAAAAAGTCAAAAATAACTTAATTAAACACCCAATAATAAACCGTTCATTACTTGTCAGTGAAAAGTATAAGGAAAAACTGTAAAAGAGCTATAGGGATCTCAACTGAACATTTTCCATTAAAGAATCTCAAGAAGAACCTATACAGTCCAGTGGACCTTGCAGAAGAAGCTCATAGACCAAATAAGCTTAACTTAAAGGGATAGTCTACACCAAAATTGTTATTGTTTAAAAAATATAATTTATGTAAGAACTTACCTGATAAATTCATTTCTTTCATAGTGGTGAGTCCATAAGCTTTATGGGATATACATTCCTACCAGGAGGGCGCAAAGGTTCCTAAACCTCAAAATGCCTATAAATACACCTCCCACCTCACTCATACCTTAGTTTAACGTGTAGCCAAGAAGTGAGATGTAGAAAAGGAGTAAAAAGCATAAAAAAGAGAAACTGGAAAATATAAAGTACTTTTTACAAAAAAATCATAACCACAAAAAATAGGAGGGGGGGTCTCATGGACTCTTGCCACTATGAAAGAAATTCATTTATCAGGTAAGTTCTTACATAAATTATGTTTTCTTTCATGTAAGTGGCAAGAGTCCATGAGCTAGTGACGTATGGGATATAATACCCAAGATGAGGAAATCCACAAGTCACTGGAGAGGGAGGGATAAAATAACAACAGCTAAATCCGCTGAGAAATTAAATCCAAAAAAATAATAAAGTTTTCTATGAAAATTAAAAAAAAACTCAAATCAAAGGCACTAGAATCAAACTGAGACAACTGCCTGAAGAACCTTTCTACCAAAGGCTGCTTCCGAAGAAGCAAACACATAAAAGTGGTAAAATTTAGTAAAAGTATGCAAAGAAGACCAAGTTGCTGCTTTGCAAATTTGATCAACTGAAGCTTCATTCTTGAAAGCCCAATAAGTGGCAACTGATCTAGTAGAATGAGCTGTAATTCTCTGAGGCGGAGACTGCCCCGCCTCCAAATAAGCTTTGTGAATCAAAAGTTTCAACCAAGATGCCAGAGAATGGTAGAGGCTTTCTGACATTTCCTGGAACCAGAAAGAATAACAAATAGACTAGAAGTTTTTCTGAAATCTTTATTAGCCTCATCATAATATTTCAAAGCTCTTAACCACATCCAAAAAATGTAAAGACCTTTCAAGAGTATTCTTAGGATTAGATACAATGAGTTTAGATGGCGCTAAAAGCTGTGGCTTAATTTAAAAATAGTTCTTATTACAACTTATTACAACTATATTACAAACTATACTTGTACAATTTATATGTATGGGGAATAAATTTGATGAATAGCACTGGATAAGCTTATAAGAATTATTTTATATAGTAAATGAATCAGTGAGACTATCACATTTGGTTTTAAAGGAATATATTTTTCTAACCTGAATTGTTATTACCATATAAAAGTATCACATAGTTTTTCTGTAGAATGATTTAACTCAGGACATTGTCATAGAGATATCTACAGAGATATAGTTGTAATAAGAACTAAAAAAAATTAAATTAACCCACAGCTTTTAGCGCCATCTAAACTCATTGTATCTATTAGTAATAAAGTGACTACCTTGGAAGGAGGTAGTTATCCTAGATAGGCAAGGTGGGCAGAGTTTTAGCGCTACACTTCATATTCATTGTTTAAATGTATTCTTAGGATTAGGACACAAGGAAGGAACAACAATTTCCCTATTAATGTTGTTAGAATTCACAACTTTAGGCAAAAATTTAAATGAAGTCCGCAAAACAGCTTTATCTTGATGGAAAATCAGATACGGAGACTCACGAGAGAGCAGACAATTCAGAAACTCTTCTAGCAGAAGAAATCGCCAAAAGAAATAACACTTTCCAAGAAAGTAATTTAATATCCAATAAATGAATAGGCTTAAAAGGAAGAGCCTGTAAAATCTTCAAAACCAAATTGAGACTCCAAGGAGGAGAAATAGATTTAATAACGGGTTTGATAGAATGCCAAGAATAATTATGAGTGGAACACCATGGATAATAAGTTTTCCAAACCCGATGATACATTTTTCTTGAAACAGACTTACGAGCCTGTATCATAGTGCTAATTACTGAGTCAGAGAAACCTCTATGACTTAGCACTAAGCGTTCAATTTCCATACCTTCAAATTTAGAGATTTGAGATCCTGATGGAAAACGGCCCTTGAGACAGAAGGTCTGGCTTTAAAGGAAGTGGCCAAGGCTGGCAACTGGACAACCGGACAAGATCTGCATACCAAAACCTGTGAGACCATGCTGGTGCTATCAGAAACACATAAGATTGTTCCATTATGATCTTGGAGATCACCCTTGGAAGAAGAACCAGAGGCGTAAAAATATAAGCAGGTTGGTAAAACCAAGGAACTGCTAAGGCATCCACCATCTCCGCCTGAGGATCCCTGGACCTGGAAAGGTATCTGGGAAGCTTCTTGTTTAGATGAGAGGCCATCAGATCTATTTATGGAAGACCCCACATCTGTACAAGATGAAAAAACACATCTGGATGGAGAGACCGCTCCCCCGGATGTAAAGTCTGACAGCTGAGATAATCCCAATTTTCTACACCTGGGATATGAATTGCAGAAATTTTGCAAGAGTTGGATTCCAGTTTTAGAAATGATATTTTTGCGCTGACAGTCTTTAGTAAGAATGACTGCTAAAATATGATGTGAAAACGATAGGATAGATGAAGTGTTATCGCAGAAATATTAGAGGGGTAATAACTCTATAGAGACACTAAGTAGGTATTCGCTTTGTTAAAAGGTTAAAACCACATATTGCAAAAATTCATACAGTTGTGCTCATAAATTTACATACCCTGGCAGAATTTATGATTTCTTAGCCATTTTTCAAAGAATATGAATGATAACACAAAAACTTTTCTTTCACTCATGGTTAGTGTTTGGCTGAAGCCATTTATTATCGATCAACTGTGTTTACTCTTTTTAAATCATATCGACAACAGAAATTACCCAAATGACCCTGATCAAAAGTTTACAATAATTATCAAAGAATCTGTGGAAAAAACGTAGTTGAACTGTATTAAAGAGGAAAGGGATATAAAAATATATCTAAGTAATTGAGAATGCAAATCAGCAGTGTTCAAACTCTAATCAAGAAGTGGGCAATGAGGCGTTCTGTTTGATAACGTACTGCATTCAGCTTGCCATCAATTCTGACCAAATTTCCTGTGCCTTTGTAGCTCACACATCCCCAAAACATCAGCAATCCACCTCCGTGTTTCACAGTAGGAATGGTGTACCTTTCATCATAGGCTTTGTTGACTCCTCTCCAAATGTAGCATTTATGGTTGTGGCCAAAAAGCTCAATTTTGGTCTCATTACTCCAAATGACTTTGTGCCAGAAGGTTTGAGGCTTGTCTCTGTTCTGTTTGGCGTATTGTAAGTGAGATACTTTGTGGCATTTGCATAGTAATGGCTTTCTTCTGGCGACTCGACCATGCAGCCCATCTTTCTTCAAGTGCCTCCTTATTGTGCATCTTGAAACAGCCACACCACATGTCCTGTATTTCACCTGAAGTTATTTGTGAATTTGTCTTTGCATCCCGAACAATTTCCCTGACAGTTGTGGCTGAAATTTTAGTTGGTCCTCCTGACCGTTGTTTGTTTTCAACAGAACCCCTCATTTTCCACTTCTTTATTAGAGTTTGAACACTGCTGATTTGCATTCTCAATTCCTTGGATATCTTTTTATATCCCTTTCCTGTTTTATACAGTTCAACTACCTTTTCCCGCAGATCCTTTGACAATTCTTTTGCTTTCCCCATGATTCAGAATCCAGAATCGTCAGTGCAGCACTGGATGAAAGATGCAAGGGTATGTCAGGAGTCCAGAAACTCATTGACCTTTTATACATACACACTAATTACAAGAAAACAGATCACAGGTGAGGATGGTTACCTTTAATAGCCGTTCAAACCCCTTTGTGTCAACTTGTGTGCATGTTATCAGGCCAAAATCACCAGGGTATGTAAACTTTTATCAGGGTCATTTGGGTAGTTTCTGTTGTAATTATGATTTAAAAAGGGTAAACACACTTGACTGATAATAAATGGCTTCAGCCAAACACTAACCATGAGTGGAAGAAAAGTTTTTGTGTTATCATTCATATTCTCTGAAAAATGACCAATAAATCATAAATTCTGCCAGGGTATGTAAACTTATGAGCACAACTGTATATCAAAAAAAGGTCTCATATATCGGAAAAATTCATATATAGCAAACTGGTCGTTATAGAATATTAATTCTATTTTGTAAACGTTAATACAAGTTTAATTATACAATGCTCACTATAAAAATTCATGAATCAACATAACATAAAACTATAATTCAATAAAGTTGATACTTAAAATCAAACTCAGAGTCCAGAGTATGCAGTTTGTTGCAGTTTGCAATAAGAGGCAACAGTGTTTCCTTTATAAGGCTGTGTACCCAAGCCGTAATTCTCCAAAATTTGCTGTAGTGGCTGTAATTGGATACATATACATACTTCTCTTAGTGTATTAGATTAACAAGGTAAAGTATATCCAAACTTACACTTTGGAAAGCCTGTTTTAGCTCCATGCATGTAACCAATGTCGGATCCCTGCACGTCTGTGGAATTTTCAGTGGAAGCCAGTGCAAATGAAAGTAGGTCTGCATTCACAGACTACGGAAGCCGTATAGGCTCAAAAAACAGCAACGCATTTCAGATTAATCCTTTGTCTGAGACTCAGTGATATGTGCAAAACAAATGATACAAGGTACTCCGCTATTTAAGGAGCTGCATCTGTATGTGCAACTATCAGCTCGACAAAGGAGAAATCTGAAACGCGTTGCTGTTTTTTTAGCCTATACGGCTTCTGTAGTCTGTGAATACAGACCCACTTTCCTTCGCAACGGCTTCCATCGAAAATACCGCGGACGTGCGGCGGGTTCCATCAACACTAGCACAGGGATCCGACATCGGTTACATGCACAGAACTGAACCAGGCTTTCCAAAGTGTAAGTTTGGATATACTTTACCTTGTTAATATAACTTCTAATACACTAAGAGAATCCTGTATCTGAATTCAATTACAGCCACTACAGCAAATTCTGGAAAAACTTTTACAAAATAGAATTAATATTCTATAACAACCAGTTTCCTATATATGAATTTTTCTGAAATATGAGACTTTTTTTTACCTATGAATTTTTGCAATATGTGGTTTTAACCTTTTAACAAAGTGAATACCTGCTTAGTGTATCTATAGAGTTATTATCCCTCTAATATTTCTGCGATAAAACACTTCTTATATCCTATTGTTTTCACATCATATTTTAGCAGTCATTCTTACTAAAGTCTGTCAGCGCAAAAATATAATTTCTAAAACTAGTTGCTCTCTGATAAATTCTTTAGGGATTTTTATCTTTATTTTTGCATATATAGGGGCCTAGTTATCAAGCCGTCAACCTCAAATACGCTGGAATTCCGCAGCGTATTTGTGGCGAGGCTGATTCGCCTTAGTTATCAAAGGCTCGAGACCGGCAAAAGTAGAATTTTGTGACGTAAACTTCGATCCGCCGGACTCAGTCCGACACAGATCGATTCTTACGTCACTCCAGATGTTCCGCACACAAGTGCGGCACATTCTCACTACTTTTGCTAGTTATCAAAAAACTAGCAGGTACGCTCGGCACTTTTACGGCCCAGCGTACCTGGTTTTCAAAGCGCCAGCCTGGAGGCGGCGGATCCCATAGGAATCAATGGGAGTCTGACCATAGCGAAAGTACAAGTTCGCTGCTGACAGACATCCCATTGATTTCTATGGGAACTGTCTGCAGCTAACACCCTAACATGTACCCCGAGTCTAAACACCGCTAATCTGACCCCCCCCTAAACCGCCGCTCCCGGAGCCCACCGCAACTATAATAAATGTATTAACCCCTAAACCGCCGCTCCCTGAACCCGCCGCAACCTATATTAAATGTATTAACCCCTATCCTGCCCCCCCTACACCGTCGCCACCTATAATAAATTTATTAACCCCTATCCTGCCCCCCACTACGCCGCCGCCACTGTAATAAAATTATTAACCCCTAAACCTAAGTCTAACCCTAACCCTAACGCCCCCCTAACTTAAATAATTAATTAAATAAATCTAAATAAATTAACTCTTATTAACTAAATGAATCCTATTTAAAACTAAATACTTACCTTTAAAATAAACCCTAATATAGCTACAATATAAATAAGAATTATATTCTAGCTATCTTAGGATTTATATTTATTTGACAGGTAACTTTCAATTTATTTTAACCATGTACAATAACTATTAAATAGTTATTAACTATTTAATAGCTTACCTAGCTAAAATAAAGAGAAATGTACCTGTGAAATAAATCCTAACCTAAGTTACAATTACACCTAACACTACACTATACTTTAATAAATTATTCCTATTTAAAAATAAATACTTACCTGTAAAATAAACCCTAAGATAGCTACAATATAATTAATAATTATATTGTAGCTATCTTAGGATTTATATTTATTTTACAGGTAACTTTGTTTTTATTTTAGCTAGTTAGAATAGTTATTAAATAGTTATTAACTATTTAATAACTACCTAGCTAAAAGAAATACAAAATTACCTGTAAAATAAATCCTAACCTAAGTTACAATTAAACCTAATACTACACTATCATTAAATTAACTAAATAAACTACCTACAAATAACTACAATTAAATACAATTACATAAACTAACTAAAGTACAAAAAATAAAAAAAGCTAAGTTACAAAAAATAAAAAAATAAGTTACAAACATGTTAAAAATATTACAACAATTTTAAGCTACTTACACCTAATCTAAGCCCCCTAATAAAATAACAAACCCCCCAAAATAATAAAAATCCCTACCCTATTCTAAATTAAATAAATTTCAAAGCTCTTTTACCTTACCAGCCCTTAAAAGGGCCATTTGTGGGGGCATGCCCCAAAAAGTTCAGCTCTTTTGCCTGTAAAAGAAAAATACAACCCCCCCCCCAACATTAAAACCCACCACCCACATACCCCTAATCTAACCCAAACCCCCCTTACAAAAACCTAACACTAATCCCCTGAAGATCATCCTACCTTGAGTCGTCTTCACTCAGCCGAGCCACCGATGGAATTGAAGAGGACATCCGGAGCGGAAGAAGTTAATCCTCCAAGCGGCGCTGAAGAAATCTTCCATCCGATGAAGTCATCATCCAGGCGGCGCTGAAGAAGTCTTTGATCCGGCCGATGTCATCTTCCAAGAGGCGCTGAAGATGTCTTCTATCCGGGCGAAGTCATCTTCCAAGCCGGGTCTTGAATCTTCCTTCCGCCGACGCGGAACCACCTTCTTCACCGACGGACTACGACGAATGACGGCTCCTTTAAGGGACGTCATCCAAGATGGCGTCCCCTCAATTCCGATTGGCTGATAGGATTCTATCAGCCAATCGGAATTAAGGTAGGAAAATCTGATTGGCTGATGGAATCAGCCAATCAGATTCAAGTTCAATCCGATTGGCTGATCCAATCAGCCAATCAGATTGAGCTCGCATTCTATTGGCTGATCGGAACAGCCAATAGAATGCGAGCTCAATCTGATTGGCTGATTCCATCAGCCAATCAGATTTTTCCTACCTTAATTCCGATTGGCTGATAGAATCCTATCAGCCAATCGGAATTGAAGGGACGCCATCTTGGATGACGTCCCTTAAAGGAGCCGTCATTCGTCGTAGTCCGTCGGTGAAGAAGGTGGTTCCGCGTCGGCGGAAGGAAGATTCAAGACCCGGCTTGGAAGATGACTTCGCCCGGATAGAAGACATCTTCAGCGCCTCTTGGAAGATGACATCGGCCGGATCAAAGACTTCTTCAGCGCCGCCTGGATGATGACTTCATCGGATGGAAGATTTCTTCAGCGCCGCTTGGAGGATTAACTTCTTCCGCTCCGGATGTCCTCTTCAATTCCATCGGTGGCTCGGCTGAGTGAAGACGACTCAAGGTAGGATGATCTTCAGGGGATTAGTGTTAGGTTTTTGTAAGGGGGGTTTGGGTTAGATTAGGGGTATGTGGGTGGTGGGTTTTAATGTTGGGGGGGTTGTATTTTTCTTTTACAGGCAAAATAGCTGAACTTTTGGGGGCATGCCCCCACAAATGGCCCTTTTAAGGGCTGGTAAGGTAAAAGAGCTTTGAAATTTATTTAATTTAGAATAGGGTAGGGATTTTTATTATTTTGGGGGGTTTGTTATTTTATTAGGGGGCTTAGATTAGGTGTAAGTAGCTTAAAATTGTTGTAATATTTTTAACGTGTTTGTAACTTATTTTTTTATTTTTTGTAACTTAGCTTTTTTTATTTTTTGTACTTTAGTTAGTTTATGTAATTGTATTTAATTGTAGTTATTTGTAGGTAGTTTATTTAGTTAATTTAATGATAGTGTAGTATTAGGTTTAATTGTAACTTAGGTTAGGATTTATTTTACAGGTAATTTTGTATTTCTTTTAGCTAGGTAGTTATTAAATAGTTAATAACTATTTAATAACTATTCTAACTAGCTAAAATAAATACAAAGTTACCTGTAAAATAAATATAAATCCTAAGATAGCTATAATATAATTATTAATTATATTGTAGCTATCTTAGGGTTTATTTTACAGGTAAGTATTTATTTTTAAATAGGAATAATTTATTAAAGTATAGTGTAGTGTTAGGTGTAATTGTAACTTAGGTTAGGATTTATTTCACAGGTACATTTCTCTTTATTTTAGCTAGGTAAGCTATTAAATAGTTAATAACTATTTAATAGTTATTGTACATGGTTAAAATAAATTGAAAGTTACCTGTCAAATAAATATAAATCCTAAGATAGCTAGAATATAATTATTATTTATATTGTAGCTATATTAGGGTTTATTTTAAAGGTAAGTATTTAGTTTTAAATAGGATTCATTTAGTTAATAAGAGTTAATTTATTTAGATTTATTTAATTAATATTTAAGTTAGGGGGCGTTAGGGTTAGGGTTAGGTTTAGGGGTTAATAATTTTATCACAGTGGCGGCGGCGTAGTGGGGGGCAGGATAGGGGTTAATAAATTTATTATAGGTGGCGACGGTGTAGGGGGGGCAGGATAGGGGTTAATAGGTTTAATATAGGTTGCAGCGGGTTCATGGAGCGGCGGTTTAGGGGTTAAACTATTTATTTAGTTGCGGAGAGGTGCGGGATCAGCAGGATAGGGGTTAATAATTTTATAATAGAGGGCGACGGTGTAGGGGGGGCAGGATAGGGGTTACTAGGTATACTGTAGGTGGCAGCGGTGTCCGGGAGCAGCGGTTTAGGGGTTAATACATTTATAAGAGTTGCGGCAGGGTCTAGGAGCGGCGGTTTAGGGGTTAATACATTTATAAGAGTTGCGGCGGGGTCTAGGAGCGGCGGTTTAGGGGTTAGTAACTTTATTTAGTTGCGGGGGGCTCCGGGGGTGCCGGTATAGGGGGTAGAACAGTGCAGTTTAGTGTGAGTGCTTAGTGACAGGCTAGCAATAAAGCTGGGAAAAAGCCGAAGGGCAGCGAGATCGGATGAGTGATAACTGTCACAGTCCGCTGCTCATCGCCCCGCGGCTTTTTGACAGCTTTATTTGATAACTTAGGCGAACGTATTCAAGGTCCGCGGCGGCGAAGGTAGGCGAGCTTAGGCGGGCGTATTGGGCCGGCGAAGCCAGAAAAGTAGACGGCTTGATAACTACCCCCAAATGTGTGAAAAATCCAGCACTTTTTTCTACCCCTAAAACAAAGAGTTGGATTCCGCCCAAGAAAGTATCCGAGATACTTCCTTCATTGCTAAAGGACTGTGAGTCCCTCCTTGATGATTGATATATGCCACTTTTGTGATATTGTCTGTTTGAAAATGAATGTAAAGTGCTCTCTTCAATAGAGGCCACGCCTGAAGAGCTCTGAAAATAGCACAGAGTTCTAAAATATTGATTCATAACCTCGCCTCTTGAGGATTCCAAACCCCTTGTGCTGTCAGAGACCCACAGACAGCTCCCCAACCTGTGAGACTTGCATCTGTTGTGATCGCAGTCCAAGTAGGACAAACAAAGGAGGCCCCGTAAAACAATAAGGTGATGGTCTAACCACCAAGTCAGAGATAGTTGAGTGTTGGGATTTAAGTATATCAGTTGTGATATCTGAGTATAATCCCTGCACCATTGGTGCAACATGCAAAGCTGTAGAGGTCTCATATGAAAATGAGCAAAGGGGATTGCATCCGATGCTGCAGTCATGAGACCTAAATCATCCAATCACATAGCCACTGAAGGGAATGATAGAGACTGAAGGTTTAGACACGCTAAAACTAACTTAATTTGTCTCTTGTCTGTGAGAGAAAGAGTCATGGACACTGAATCTATCTGGAAACCTAAAAAAGGTGACCCTTGTCTGAGGAATCAAGAAACTCTTTGGTAAATTGATCCTCCAGCCATGTTTTTGAAGAAACCACACTACTGTATGAGATTCTGCTAAATGTAAAGATTGAGCTAGTACCAAGATATTGTCCAAATAAGGAAACACCACAATACCCTGCTCTCTGATTACAGATAGAAGGGCACCGAGAACCTTCAAAAAGAATCTCGGAGCTGTCGCTAGGCCAAACGGAAGAGCAACAAATTGGTAATGCTTGTTTAGAAAAGAGACTCTCAGAAAGCGATAGTGGTCTGGATGAATTTGAATGTGAAGATAAGCATCCTGTAAGTCTATTGTGGACATGAAATGACCTTGCTGAACAAAAGGCAGAATAGTCCTTATAGTCACAATCTTGAAAGTTAAAAACAATTTAAAAATGTCAGATCAAGAATTGGTCTGAACAAATCTTCTTTCTTTGGGACAATGAATAGATTTGAATAAAAACCCAAACTCTTTTCCTGCAGAGGAACTAAAACAATCACCCCTGAAAACAGTGGCGTCACTAGGGGGGGGCGGGGGGGGGGCGGGCCGCACCCGGGTGACACCCTCCAGGGGCTGACACCAAAAAAAAAAAAATTTTTTTTTTTTTTTTTTAAATTTTATTGAAATTCAAAGAAATACAATGTTGAGATGCATAGATTATTTTATTAGAGGCTGGCATTTGTGAACATTAGTGGGACTGGGGAAGTTGTAGACACACAATTTTTTTGCCCCTTGAGCCAGTGCTGAAATTTCAACAAATAGTTTTCCCGGCTGCTTTTGCTTGTTTGTACTTTGCTCCTCCCCTGCCCAATTTCACTATGAATGTTGTGGGTGTGCTGTGGGGCTTGCAAAGTTGCGTTGCTAGCCTAAACCTGCCTGCCTATCTGTGCTCACTGCTCAGTGACATGCGGCCCAGGGCTGTGCACTGACTTGGAACAGAGTCAGAGAGCAGAATTTTCATAGTTTGTGCGCCTAAACCTTTTCTTCAGTGATTTATTTTAGAGTGCTCTGTTTATCTTTCATTTGATGTTCTGCTGAGCCAGGGAGCAGCTCTAGGCATGAGCTTTATAATTAATGCAGTGCAGTTTACATATTTTGTATGTGTGTGTCTGAGTTTGTGTGTGTCTCAGTGTTTTTGTGTGTGTGTTTTTGTGTGTGTGTCTGAGTGTGTTTCCGAGTGTTTGTGTGTGCATCTGAGTATGTTTTTAAGTGTGTCTGAGTGTTTGTATGTGTGTTTGCCTGTGTTTTTGTGTGTGTCTGCTTTCTGGGGGGGGGGGGGTGACACCATGACTTACCGCACCGGGTGACACCAACCCTAGTGACGCCACTGCCTGAAAACTCTAGGTCTGAAACACATTTCCAAAAAGCCTGAGCATTTACAGGGTTTGTTGGAACATAAGAAAGAAAGACTCTTCCCATGGGAGGTCTTATTCTGAAACTTATTCGATACCCCTGAGTAACAATATTCTGAATCCACTGATTTTGAACAGAAACTGTTCAAATGTGTTGAAATAATTTCAATCTGCCCCCCACCAGTTGAACTGGTTTGAGTGCCGCACCTTCATGCAGTCTTAGCGGCTGGATTTGTTTTTTATAAGGCTTGGATTTATTCCAATTCGGAGATGGTCTCCAATTAGAGCCAGAGGCCTTAGGGGAATGAGAGCTCCTTTGTTCTCTATTCTTTCGAAAGGAACAAAAACGATTGGGAGCTTTAAATTTACCCTTAGATTTCTTATCATGGGGCAGAAAAACTCCCTTTCCCCCGGTGATAGTAGAGATAATAGAATCCAATTGAGAACCAAATAAATTACTACCCTGAAATGATAAAGATAGTAATCAAGATTTAGACACCATATCAGCATTCCAAGATTTAAGTCATTAAGCTCTTCTAGTAAGAATAGCTAAAGACATAGATTTAATATAAATCTTAATGACATCAAATTGAGCTAAACTGTCCAACCAAAAAGTTGAAGCAGCAGCAACATCAGCCATAGAAATAGCTGGTCTAAGAATATAGCCAGTATGTAAATATGCTTTTCTAAGATAGGATTCAATTTTCCTATCTAAAGGATCCTTAAAGGAAGTACTATCTTCCATAGGAATAGTAGTACATTTGGCAAGAGTAGAAATAGCCATATCAACCTTAGGGACTTTGTCCCAAAACTCTAAATTAGCCATAGGTAAAGGATATAGCTTTTTAAACCTAGAAGAAGGGTTAAAAGAAGTTTAGACCATTCTTTAGTAAACATATGAGAGATAGCATCTGGAAGAGGAAAAACTTCAGGAGTAACCTCAGAAGTTTTAAAAACAGAATTCAAACATTTGCTATTCTTGTTATCAAAAGGACTAAGTTCCTCAATACCCAAAGTAAACAATACTTCCTTTAATAAAGAACGAATATATTCAATCTTTAAAAGAAAGTTTGATTTATCAATTTCAGTCTCTGAGCCAGAGAAATCCTCTTCAGTAGAAGATACTTCAGTATGCTGTCGATCAATACAAACTTCATCAGATTTATGAGAAGTTAGGAGAGACCTTTTACATTTATTTAAAGGCAGAATAGCAGTCATAGCCTTCTCTATGGCTGCAGCAATATAATTTTTCACATCTACAGGAATATCATATACATTAGCCATAGAAATAGCCGGTCTAAGAATATAGCCAGTATGTAAATATGCTTTTCTAAGATAGGATTGTGAAGGTTTAACAGCAGATGTATTTGTACTTATAGAAACATTATCAGCATGAAATAACTTTTTATAACAAGTGCCACATATTTTAGCTTAAGAAGTAAGATCAGCTAATTTACGACATACACACTTAGCTTTGGTAGAATTGTGTTCAAGCAGCTTAGTTCCTACAGTAACATCAGAGGCAGGATCAGTTTGTGACATCTTGCAAAATGTAACAAAAAAGAAAAAAATAACATTTAAACAAAATATCCAATTTCCTCAAAATAGCAGTTTCAGGAATGACAAAAAATGCTTCTGATACATTTTTTACACAAAAGTAAAAATCAAAAGCAAGCAACCTAGCCCTCTATGAATCAAATGAGAGCAGAGAGCATAGAGAGAGATACTTAATATAACACATTTTGGCACCAAGAATGGAGCAAACAAAGATGACGCAAATGCAGAGAAAAAAACTTTTGGCACCAAAGCTTAACAAATGAAATGACGTGACTTGCGTCATAACAGGCGCAACTTCGTGCCAAAAAAACATTCGTCAAGAAAGTCGCAAGAAATTACGCCACTCGCTTCATGGCAGACGCTACTTCATGCCAAATTTCGGAGTCATCGCGAGCCTGAGCCCATGAAAATTTTGAAAAAAACAGACTCCAAGTTACTAACTGGAACCCCAGGTAAGCCTAAAAACTCCCATAAACCTAATTTCCATGCTGAAACTGCAAAGGGAAATACACCTGACTCATGGCAAATATATACAACTAGTCTTAAAGCCCGTGTACACGGGTCATTTTTTGCAGTACAGCGGTCCCACCCCTTGCTCTCTCTCTATCCCCCCTCTCTTTTGCTCTCTCTTTCTCCCCTCTCTTTTGCTCTCTCTCTCTCCCCTCTCTTTTACTCTCTCCCCCCTCTCTTTTGCTCTCTCCCACCCTCTCTTTTGCTCTCTCTCTGCCCCTCTCTTTTGCTCTCTCTCTCCCGCTCTCTCTCTCCCCCCTCTTTTTTGCTCTCTCTCTTCCCCCTCTCTTTTGCACTCTCTCCCCCTCTCTTTTGCTCTCTCTATCTCCCCCCTCTCTTTTGCTCTCTCTCTCCCCCCTCTCTTTTGCTCTCTCTCTCCCCCCTCTCTTTTGCTCTCTCTCTCCCCCTCTCTTTTGCTCTCTCTCTCCCCCTCTTTTGCTGTCTCTCTCCCTCTCTTTTGCTCTCTCTCTTCCCCCCTCTCGTTTGCTCTCTCTCCTCTCGTTTGCTTTCTCTCTCTCCTCTTATTTGCTCTCTCTCTCCTCTCTTTTGCTGTCTCTCTCCCTCTCTTTTGCTCTCTTTCCCCCTCTCTTTTGCACTCTCTCCTCCCCCTCTCTTTTGTGCTCTCTCCCCCTCTCTTTTGTGCTCTCACACCCTCTCTTTTGTGCTCTCCCCCTCTCTTTTGTGCTCTCTCCCCCCTCTCTTTTGTGCTCTCTCCCCCCTCTCATTTGTGCTCTCTCCCCCTCTCTTTTGTGCTCTCTCCCCCCTCTCTTTTGTGCTCTCTCCCCCTCTCTTTTGTGCTCTCTCCCCCCTCTTTTGTGCTCTCTTCCCCTCTCCTTTGTGCGCTCTCCCCCCTTTCTTTTGTGCTCTCTCCCCCCTCTCTTTTGTGCTCTCTCCCCCTCTCTTTTGTGCTCTCTCTCCCCCTCTCTTTTGTGCTCTCACCCCCTCTCTTTTGTGCTCTCTCCCCCTCTCTTTTTTGCTCTCCCCCCTCTCTTTTGTGCTCTCTGCCCCCTCTCTTTTGTGCTCTCTCTCTCTTTTGTGCTCTCTCCCCCTCTCTTTTGTGCTCTCTCCCCTCTCTTTTGTGCTCTCTCCCCCCTCTTTTTTGTGCTCTCTCCCCCTCTCTTTTGTGCTCTCCCCTCTCTCTTTTGTGCTCTCTCCCCCTCTCTTTTGTGCTCTCTCCCCCCTCTCTTTTGTGCTCCCTCCCCCTCTCTTTTGTGCTCTCTCCCCCCTCTCTTTTGTGCTCTCTCCCTCCTCTCCTTTGTTCTCTCTCCCCCTCTCTTTTGTGCTCTCTCCCCCTCTCTTTTGTGCTCTCTTCCCCTTCTCTTTTGTACTCTCTCCCCCCTTTCTTTTGTGCTCTCTCCCCCCTCTCTTTTGTGCTCTCTCCCCCCTCTCTTTTGTGCTCTCTCCCCCCTCTCTTTTGTGCTCTCTCCCCCCTCTCTTTGGTGCTCTTTCCCCCTCTCTTTTGTGCTCTCTCCCCCTCTCTTTTGTGCTCTCTCCCCCCTCTCTTTTGTGCTCTTTCCCCCTTCTCTTTTGCTGTCTCTCTCCCTCTCTTTATCCCCCTCTTCTGCTCTCTCTATCCCCCCTCTTTAGAGCTCTCTGTCTGGCCCCGCCCAGCCCGCATCACGCCCGGCCCTGCCCATGTCACGCCCATAGCAGGTCAGTTGGAAGGCCAGGTGTGTTTGTCCTTGTTCGCAGTCTCTACTGCTCATGACAGCTTCAGACAAACACACTTGGCCTTTTATTATATAGGATAAACATTAAAAACTTTGTAAGATAAAGTGCCAAACATAGCTGAGAGTGTCTTAAAAAATGATATATACTTACCAGAAGACACCCATCCACATATAGCAGACAGCCAAACTAGTACTGAAACATATCAGCAGAGGTAATGGTAGAGGAGTATAATGTCGATCTGTAAAGGGAGGCAGCAGATGAATCCCTGCAACCGATTTAGAGAGAACCTTAGAATAGATTTCCCATAGGTTAAAACATGGCATCATCAGGCAATACTCCCTTCACATCTCTCAGACAAAGACTGTACTTTGAGAGGAACTGGGCTTCAATATGCTTAGAAGCGCCTATCACAGAAGAAATCAAGCACAACTTGCTTCACCACCTCCGTGAGAGGCAAAGTTTGGAAAACTGAGGTATGAGTGAGGTGGTAGGTGTATTAATAGGCATTTTGAGGTTTGGAAAACTTTGCCCCCTCCTGGTAGGAATGTATATCTCATACGTCACTAGCTCATGAACTCTTGCCACTTACATGAAAGAGAGATAGATAATGCCTATACTACCGATTCCTTTGCTTTGTACAACCAACATTGTTATATTAATATACTTTATAACATTTAAACCAGCCTCTTATCACATGCTTTTTTATTAGCTTTTAACAACAAAAGACTGCTAATTCATGTGTGCCATAAAGATAACATTGTGCTCACTCCCAGAGTTGTACATGTCACAGCACTAATTGGCTAAAATGCAAGTCAATAGATAATAAATAAATAGCCATGTGATAAGGGGGCTGTCAGAAGAGGCTTAGATACATGGTAATCATAACTGTGTTGGTTATGCAAAACTGGGGAATGGGTAATAAAGGGATTATCTATCTTTTTAAACAATAACAATTTTGGAGTAGACTGTCCCTTTAATTTTGCCCAGTGGCTCTCTCACAAAAGCCAAAGCAAATTGAAGCAGCTGATGTGCGATAGCTCAAGATTAGCTGTTAATAGCTGAAGTTCTAAAATGTTGTGGCATATCTGTTACTATTTTTAAAGAATAACTCAGATTTAGACATGTGCGGATCGATTCGGAAATTCGGAAAATTCTGCAAATTAAAATACTGACGAATTTACCGAATAAATCTGAATTAGTTCGGATTTATTCGGTAGATTCGGATGGCCATGGATTACACTAGTATTGTACAGTATATTAGGTTATATCACTCTGCTATGGGTTACACTTAATATACAGTACATAATACTAGTCTAATACACAGCATATCCCACACACACATACCGAAATTACAACTTTCCGAACCGAATCCAGCCGAATTTTTTCGAATCCGAATGAATCCGAAACGAATCCGAAACAAATTCATTCGGATTTTACCAAATTCGAATCGATCCAAAACGAAATTCGAAAAAATCCGAATCGATCGGAAACCAAACCGAAACAAATTTTTCGATCATGCACATATTATTATTATTATTATTATTAATATCGGTTATTTGTAGAGCGCCAACAGATTCCGCAGCGCTAAATATATCTACTCAGATTCAGAGCCCAAGTCCCAAGAGTGACAGGTTTATTATTATTATTATTCTTTATTTATAAAGCACCAACAGATTCCACAGCGCTGCCCATGGGTACAAGGATAGAAGTACAACGGAGAAACAATACAATAAAAGATAAAATTTTACAGACAGATACAGGGGGAATTGAGGGCCCTATTACCATGGGAACTTACAATCTAGATGGGTAGGAGGATGGGAAACAGGAGGTGGGGATTGCAAAGGTGGGAATAATATTAGTGGGGAGATGAGGGTAACTGTTGGGTTAGTGAAGTTCATTTGTTGAAGAGTCGGGTGATAGGCTTCCCTGAACAAAAAGGTCTTTAGGGAACGTTTAAAGGAGGAGAGGTTAGGGGAAAGTCTGACAGCGCGAGGAAGTGCATTCCAGAGGGTTGGAGCCGCACGAGAGAAGTCCTGTAGTCTAGCATGAGAGGAGGTGATGGTAGAGGACGCAAGGAGCAGGTCATTGTTGGATCTTAGGGGGAGGGCTGGAGTATATTTGCTGATGAGTGAGGACAGGTAGGGTGGGGCTTCATCTGTCTTGCTTCATCTTTTGAAAAACCCAAGGAAAAAGAATGATAATATGAGGAAAGATGTAAGGTTGGCATTTAAACAAATAACCATTGCAGTTATTGGAAATAAATAGGAAATAGTGCTGCCATCTAGTGCTCTTGCTAATGTAGAACATTGTTGCAAAACTGCCATATAGTGCTGCAGACACGTGCACTCTCCGGAACTTACCTTCCTGCTTGTTGTGTGTTCTATCTGTATCATGAAAGAAAAATTTGGGGTTTTATGTCCCTTTAAGCTAAAGGCCCTGATGATTAGGGTTGTGCATTCGTTTTTGAATGAATGTTCATTTGTACCAAAAAAATTGGATTTTAGTTTCTTGCTTTCATTTCCTTTAAATTACTTTTAAAGGGTAAAAGACTTACCTTAATGTGCTCTGGAGAGCGCTTACCTGATCCTCTTCTTGACAGGTTCCAGCACTAACAGAAGGCTTAGCGTGATCGCCACCCAGGACCCGCACTAAGTTTAATGCAGGTCCTGGGAGCTAAACGCAATAAGCCTCCTGTTAGTGTGCCCAGGACTCTGGCATGAAGAGGATTGGGTTAGCGCTTTCTCCAGAGCACGTTAATGTAAGTATTTTACACTTTTAAAGTAAGTATGTATTTACAGGTGAACTTTTCACATGTAGCTTCAAGACATTTAAATTCATTTTAACAAAAACATATGTAAATGTTTAACGAAAATTTTAAAAATGAATAGTGCTGGTAACGAATATTCAGGGAAACGAAGGTCCTCCAATATTCCTTAAGAAATTTTCATTTTGTCCCTACACATCCCTACTGATGATTAAAAACATTCCAATATCTCGCACAATTTTTGGGGCTTTTTTAAGGATTATTTTGCAATGCAAGTGTCTCTTCTTCACATTCAGATCCATGTATAGAAAGATAAAGAAAGCTCAAGCTAACATTTGTCTTTATAGAATTCTTTGAGACCTTGCATCACTGACGAGACTTTATAATCTCGCTAGAGCGGAGAGCTTTAGATCATCGGAACCATAGAGATAAACATGATTCCAGGAAATCCTTAGCTTGATCTGATTAAAAAGAATAAACACAACCTGTGCTTTTTATCCTTCTACAGTAATGAGATGAGTAAGAGTGAGAAGAAAAAGGATGGCTTCTATTATAGCCAAACAAAAAATGTTTTCCCAACATCCCTTATCATGTTTGCACTTTAGTATGAGCAATGCCTTCAAGGGACAGTATACTGTAAAATAGTTTTCCCTTAATGTGTTTACAATTGCTTTTTTTCCCACTGCAGAGTAAAAAAATGTATGAAAATTAGATTTTTAAGGTTTATTTGTGTCTATTAAAGCTCTGATTTTGTGTTTTGAAGCCACAACCTAATAAAATGGGTTGAGCTTGTAGGTATAATCAGATCTCATTACTGTATCACATTGTGTTCATATACCTGCTTCTTTATCTTATATCTGTCCATAAACCAATCACCAGTACTTGGAGAGAACAATGAAAAATCAACATTTTATTACCTTATCTCTGCTATATCCCACTGGGAGTGTAATTTCTTCTGCTGACTGTGTTTACAAAGCTTATCTATAGCTTGGAACTGCGGCCACAAACTTTCAGAATAGGTGTGGATACCACTGGCTAAATCAACCATTTCAAATGTCAATATAAGGGTAAAGGAGCTACTTGTAAACAATTTAATACACTCCAGCAGGTAAAATGCATCATTAGGAACAAATTAAAGGGGAGAAAATGTTTGAGTAAACTGTCCCTTTCAGTAGGAGCATTAAACCTAGATCCAGAAAATCTGTACAAAATTGTAAGAAAGAAGTGACACATAAATAATTCCTAGCAGAGAAATCAGGAAAAGCCCTGATAAAACCAGTCATTTAAATACTGATACTCCCAGGCTTATCACCCCAACCATGCAAAGTTCAGAGGAAGCGTCTGAATTAATAAATTCCTTTAAATCTGTAGTAGAATCATATATATATATATATTAAAAGGTCAGTAAAGTCAAAATTATAATTAAATGGATTGGATGCGATAATTATAAATAGCACTGCATGTTACTTAGGGTAATTTGTTGAATAGATGGTTAAAGGGACACTGAACCCAAATTTTTTCTTTCGTGATTCAGATAGAGCATGCAATTTTAAACAACTTTCTAATTTACTCCTATTATCAATTTTTCTTCATTCTCTTGCTTTCTTTATTTGAAAAAGAAGTCATCTAAGCTATTTTTTTGGTTCAGCTCCATGGAAAGCACTTGTTTATTGGTAGGTGAATTTACCCACCAATCAGCAAGAACAATACAGTGTGTTGACCAAAAATGGGCCGGCATCTAAACTTACATTCTTGCATTTCAAATAAAGATACCAAGAGAATAAAAAGAATTTGATAATAGGAGTAAATTAGAAAGTTGCTTAAAATTGCATACTCTACCTGAATCACGATAGAA
This sequence comes from Bombina bombina, assembly GCF_027579735.1. NCBI lineage: Eukaryota > Metazoa > Chordata > Amphibia > Anura > Bombinatoridae > Bombina > Bombina bombina. The sequence goes on along the minus strand of NC_069504.1, from coordinate 232,204,388 downwards.
AAAAATTGGGTTCAGTGTCCCTTTAATTATACTGGTAATCAAAGCAGAGGTGTGCATGGGAATACATGTGGCCTTATAAGACCCTAATGAAAGTAACTTAAAGGGATACTGAACACAATTTTTTTTTTTTCTTTCAGATAGATAGTCAGATAGATCATGCAATTTTAAGCAACTTTCTAATTTACTCCTAATATCAGTTTTTCTTTGTTTTCTTGGTATCTATATTTGAAAAAGCACTAATGTAAGCTTATGAGCCGGTCATTTTTGGTTCAGACACTGGATAGCACTTGCTGATTGTTGGCTGCATTTAGCCACCAATCAGCAAGCTCTACCCAGGTGCTGAACCAAAGATGAGCAGGCTCATAAGCTTTCATCCCTGGTTTTCAAATAAAGACACCAAGAGAACGAAGAAAATATAACATAAGAGTAAATTAGAAAGTTGCTTAAAATTACATGCTCTAGGAGGAGGTTCCGGAGGAGGAGCTCAGGTGTTTGGTCAGGTGAATCACCTGTGCAGCAATTCCTCCACTACAAGCCTTGGCGGTACTTTCGCGCTCAAACCCACTGCCTCAGGTTTTTGGCTTGCCTAGCTAATTCCACCGCTTCCAGAACCTACACAGTGCCGTACCAAAGCACTGGGCTGCTTATTGCAGCAGTTATAAGACTTTATCCCCTCTCTTCATATATTGCCTTACTAAGGGGTAATATCTAAAGGAGTTTGCTGTCTCTCCCCTATGCTGAACTTCTTCTATACAACCAGAGGACTTGTCCCAAAGCAGCATACCACACTAAAGTTTTACCCGCTGTTCTCCTTCCCCGCTGTGCTGAGATCTGAAGAGTTACTGACCCCTCTACGATCTTACCCGGTTAAAGAGAGGTTTCCTGCTACTGATCTCCGGCATCGAGTGCGGACCTGGGGTTCTCTGCCCGACTTGGTCTCCTTCACGAGCCTTCATCAAGGGTGGAGAGGGGTAGAGAGGCTTAGAGCTCGGCACTTCCTCTTCGGTCGCGTAGTCCCCTCCCACCGGTGCTGCGTGAGGGGACCCGACGGCTGCTCGCCTCCAGGAGTACTACCCAGACGTCAGGCGAAAAAATCCCCGCTGCAGTTTCGCCTTCCGGGCTGGCCTGGATTCTTGACAGCTGAGCAACAGCTCACATTCTCAGCAAACCTGAATAGGCGCCCCCTCTCCCACCGGTGCTGCGCGAGAGGGGTCGCTTTAGAAAAGGGTCTCCCTCAGTCATGGATATTCCTCAGATCTCCAGCGGGTAATATTGACGATTTCTTCTTTTCCCTTGGGTATTTGAAAATATCAGCATTATCCTCCTTACCCCTGTCTTATAAACTACATTATTCAGATAAAGCCAAAACCTGGTAAAGGGGGATAAGGAGGGACAAAGGCAAACGATTAACAGTTCAGCACTTAACCTGGCCCCTATGGGCAACTCACTTATCACTTAATGGGGAAAGTTTTATCCCTATGGATAAAATAATAAGTTACTGGACATTTTATTTGTCTTTTCTGTTTTTGCTTCTTTGTTCTTCATGTTTTTGTCCTAGATTGTTTAAATTCACTGAAAAATATAATGTTTAATAAATTAGCCTCTTTGTTGTAAGAATTGTCCACATTAAGAAGGCTATATCCACCCTAATTTCCAAGTAAGCTGTGCTAGTTGGTTTACAGGGAAAAAAGAAAAAGGAAAACATTTTTTTATTTTTTTTGGATAAATTAGACATGCTTACTAAATTTGTCTGAAACTGTAAAGGGAAGAGGAGAAAATATATTCTTAATATCTGTAAAAGCACTGTGAACTGCTAACCATTATATCTCTTCTTCCAAAAATGTAATATTATATCTTGCACTGTTGATTAAGGGCCATACTCTGCCATCTTTTCATACAATATATGTGACTTTAGAACTATAACTCTATCGCCATATGGTTTATGTTTAAATTTCCTTGTTCTTGATCATAGTTAAGGTTGATTTATCTCATCTGTTTAAAATGAATAGAACAGACTATCTCCTAATACTTTTTACTATCTAAGGTAGTTTTATACCACACATAATTTTTTTGATAGAAAGTATCTCTTTTTTGTTTCTACTGTGGAATAAATTACATGGGTACATAACTTAATATAATAGACAAACCTTGTCTTAATTTAAAATCACATGGCCTCCTCAATATAACCTCACAAATTTGGCCTCTAGCTGTAGTTAATAATTTGCAGGGGAAGAGAGAGAACAAAACTATGAAAAGTAGACTATTTTGAGGTTGTATTTTATTTTTCTCTCTTATATCTGTCACAAACGGGCTAGAAATTATATATTTACACTTAAAGTGACCCTGATTAACCACAAATGTAAGTAGACTTAATTAAGGCCCAGGCTAAAATATTCTCCTAATTACCTTTATAGCAAATTAGTAGGAGATACCTATTTAGACTGTAACTGCTGAACAAACTAACAATTTTATTCCTTATAAGAAAAAGAGGGAGAGACTTCATACAGACTCTACTTATTTTAGTAAGTACCCTTTTGGTCTCTCTGATATACATCACAGAAGCTTGAGTGCTTCTTAGCACTTTACCACTTGAATTTTTACTAACTTCACATATTTGAATCTGTAGTGAACTCACAACTATTTCAACCTCACCCTAGACTCCTATTTCTCTCTCCTTTTCTGCTTTATAATTTTCTCATTCCAATATCTTAACTTAAAAACACACATTTAGAAAATAAATAACTGCAATATACCCTAACAGACACCAATAGAGCAGTTCAAGGGTAGATCACGCACAAAGTAGTTTACAATTTCACTGTCCTGTTCTATAGAACATTCACTTTCTTTTTTTTTTTTTATCTCACTCTCTCTTCCTTTTTTGAGTAATTAACTCCCTGACTGCCTTGTTTCCTTTTCTCCCTTTTTTCTCACACGTTCCTTCACTACCACTTCCTCACTTTCTTATTTTCCTGGATTTAACCCCCCCCCCAGGATCTTCACATTCACTCTCCCCCTTTTTTTTTTCTCACTTCATTAAAGGGCCTCTAAACCCAAAATCTTTCTTTCATGATTCAGATATAGAATATAAATTTAAACAACATTACAATTTACTTCTATTATTTATTTTGCTTCATTTTTTAGATATCCTTAGTTGAAGAAAAAGCAATGCACATGGTGAGCCAATCACACAAGGCTTCTATGTGCAGCAACCAATCAGCAGCTACTGAGCATATCTAGATATGCTTTTCAGCATGGAATATCAAGAGAATAAAACAAATTAGATAATAGAAGTAAATTAGAAAGATGTTTAAAATTGCATTCTCTTTCTAAATCATGAAAGAAAAAATGTGGGTTTCATGTCCCTTTAATAAGCGTGTTAATTAGCGCTCTTCTCCTCACGCTTACACACACTCACGTAGCGTATGGATAAATTTCTTTCCACTTCATCCAAGACACTTTCCCCAAACATGGCAGCCAGGCAAAGGGACAAGAAATCTAAGAACACTCATGAACTTGCTGCTGAGATATTACCAACCTCACCTCAAAGGGTAGCCATTCCTGAATCTATTACCTTACAGACTCTGGTTACTAATATATCAGATGCTCTTGCTCCTAAATTTGAGGCCATCAGGACAGAGATCAAACAAGATATTCTGTCACTATCTCAAGAGATCAAACAATTCTCCAATAGAATTCAGGAAGTAGAACAACGAGTATCAGATCTGGAAGATCTAACAACAGTTCATAGTTCAAAGATTGAGGCATCAAGTAGCAATATTCCAAAAATCTATGACAGACTGGAGGATCTAGAAAATCGCTCCAGAAGAAATAACATACGCATAATAGGCCTTCCAGAGGACAAGCAATATGATAATCTAACTTTTTTCATATCAGACACACTTATTAAAGCCTTAAAAATTCCCCCAACTTATCATCCAATTATAGTGGAAAGAGCACATAGAGTAGGCAATCCTCGCTTAGGCAATAAAAATACCAACCGTCCGAGACCTATCATAGCGAGGCTACTTAATTTTCAGGACAGAAACATGATACTACAATACTATTGCAAAAGCCAGCCACTCCTCATAGACAACGCAACGATTCTGATTTTCCAAGATTTTTCAGCCCACACAGCATCTAAAAGAAGAGAGCTAGCTCCCATTTGCACCAAGTTCATACAAAACGGACATCGTGCGACTTTAATTTACCCTTTTAAACTCAGAGTTGTAGTGAATGATATAGTACACTTTTTTGAGGATGCCCAGATGGCTGAGAGCTTTTTTCAGACAGTAAACTCCTAATTCTACTAGAAGATGATACCCACAATTGAAGGAAGGATAAATCTTACGACTAGGTAATCCCCTCGGGTCGGTGACGGTTTGGTTGATTGTATGAATGGGTTTAGGGGGGGTTTTTTGTGTTTTTTTCTTTTTTTTTTCTTTCTCTTTTCTTTTTTTTTTTTTTTTCTCTTCTCTCCTCCTCTCTCACTCTTGTTCCCTCCCTGTCTCTGTAAATGCCACAAGAGATAAATAAATTCAAAATAGTATCATGGAATGTCGGAGGCATTTCGACCCCCATTAAACGAAAGGTGATACTCGCCCATCTGCGAAAGGTCCATGCCGATATCGGTTTCCTCCAAGAAACCCATTTAAACTTAGAAGAATCTCTAAAATTAAAGGCACAATGGGTTAAGGAAGTTTTTGTAGCACCAAGTGTAGGGAAAAAAAGAGGTGTGGCTATTCTAATTGGGAAAAGATCTGAGGTGAAGGTTTTGCACTCTGAGGCTGACTCTGGGGGGAGATATATTCTGGTAAAACTTAAGCTTGCTCAAGTAATTTACACTCTTTGTAATGTGTATGGCCCAAACACCTCTGATCCAGAGTTCTGGAACCTAATTCAATCAAAACTCTTGTTATTTAGTGAAGGCCATTTAATCGTAGGGGGTGATTTTAACATGGCACCACAATGCCCCCTTGACCGACTCAGAAATAAGGCTAAACACTTAAAGCAGAAAAAAGACAATTTAGACTCTAAAATACTTAAGAAAATTAAACACAATCTTGCAATTCGAGATATGTGGAGAGTCCAAAATCCGGAAGTCCAGAACTATACCTGCCTCTCTAAAGCTCACAAAACCCTTTCCAGGATTGATTTATTTTTAATTGATGAACACCTACCTATAACAAAAGTTAAAGCAGGAATAATGCCTATTCTCTTATCTGATCACGGTCCCATTTCCCTCGAATTATATCTTGATCATCTTAAGCCCAAAACATCGCAATTTTTTTTTCCTTACCATTTCACTACAGACTTAAAATTTAAGAATTGGATCAGAAATAAGTTCACTGAATATGCTAATTTTAACAAAGATTACGTGCAGCGCCCAGATATTCTGGGAGGCTGCAAAGGCTGTGCTTAGAGGAGAAATCTTGGCCTATGCCGCTATGCTATCTAAAAAGATTAAGCTGAGAGAAAGGGAAGTGTGCAACTCTCTGGTTAACTCATACAATCACTTCCTACTTGAAAAAACTCCCTTAAACTGGGCAAAATATATTCGTGCTAAAAATATTAGAGATACTTTCTTACTGACCCAAGAAACCTACAGAGAACTTAGATTTCAAGCCAAATTATACAGATTTGGCAACAAATCTGGAAAAATGCTAGCCAGATTAGTTAAAAACGAAGGAAACAAACCAAGGATAGAAAGACTCGCACACAATGGGAAGCAAGTCATGAAACCAGAAGAAATATCTGATCTATTCATAGAATATTTTCGAGATATATACACATGTAGAGGGTATGATGCTGCGAATGCTTCAGAGTTCTGGAGCAAAATCACTTATCCGATAGTCTCGGCCGATGAGATAATCAGCCTTAATTCTCCTATTTTAAGAGAAGAAATAGAGAAAGTAATCTTTAACCTCTCTCTCAATAAAGCAGCGGGACCGGACGGACTTCCGAATGAAGTCTACAAAATTCTATCACCTGAAATAACACCTTATTTGAGCAATCTTTTCAATGATATTTATCTTAACGGCAAATCGGTCTCATCCTCCTTCTCCTCGTCATTTACAACTTTGATCTTAAAAGAAGGGAAGGATCCATTGCAAAAAGAGTCATATAGGCCAATCGCTCTATTGAATTCTGATTATAAAATTATGTCTTCTATCTTAGCAAATAGGCTACAGACCATCTTACCCAAAATAATTCATACAGACCAAGCCGGTTTTCTTAATAAGCGAAATTCCGCGGCAAAAATTAGAGAACTTCTTGTCACCTTGGATTATATCCAGAACCTCCCCTCTTCTGAAGCGGAGGGAGAGGACACCCTGGACTTAGCCATTCTGTCAATTGACGCAGAAAAGGCGTTTGACTCAGTGACATTTAATCATATATTAACATCTTTAACAAATTTCGGACTTAAAGGAAACTTCCCTAGATTTCTAGATAATCTGCATAATCAATCTCAAACAAGATTGATAATAAATGACACTGTTTCATCCCCGATCCCAATGGACAGGGGGACGCGCCAGGGTTGCCCTCTCTCTCCGCTTCTTTTTGATATAGCTATTGAGCCTCTCGCAATCATGCTAAGGGAATCACTTGATGGCATAAAAATTCGGAACTATGAGATAAAGATTGGACTATATGCCGACGATCTTTTGATCTATCTATCTAACATAAAGCTTAACATACCAAGACTTCTTCAAATAACTGACCACTTTAGCTCCTTCTCAGGATATAAAGTGAATAAATCAAAATCTGAGATTTTCTGGCTGAGGAGAAAATACCCCATTTAAAGAGGTCTCCGAATCCTTTAAGTATCTTGGGATTCATATACCGATTAACTTTAGAGACTTATATAAGCTGAATATATCCCCTATACTAATTAGCATTAAAGAGAAATTAAAGGATTGGCAGCATCTACCATTATCTATCTCCGGCCGATCAGAATTGTTTAAAATGATTCTTCTTCCTAAGCTCCTCTATATTCTGCAGAATGTCCCGTTAACCTTGTTGGAAAAAGATATTCGCTCAATTAATACTGCACTCATACAATTTATATGGCAAGGGAAAAGATCCAAGATATCTTTTACCAAACTTAATGCACCAAGGGAGTATGGAGGCATAGCAGTGCCAAATATTAGATTTGATAATCTCAGCTTCTTAGCACGTATAATAATGGACTGGATCTTCACTAAGAATTACATTCTTAATAATGAACTTGAACTTAATATCTGTGAACCATATTTTCCAGTGGCCTTAATCCATTGTTTGCCAAAGAAGCTTCCAGAAAAAATCAAAAGATTTAAAACTATATATAATCCTATAAAAGCATGGTGGAAAGTAACTAAAAACTTGGCAATAACCAGTACTGTTTCAAATTATCTTCCCATGATAGGAAACCCACAATTCCAAGCAGGGATAAACTCAGCTGTTTTTAATCGATGGCACAACAACGGCCTGGTTAAGATCTCCTCTCTGATAGATAGCGAAAGAAAGTGTATTAAGTCTTTTGAGGAATTGAAGACTGAATTTAACCTTGTTAATAAAGATTTATTTGCATATTTGCAAATAAGACCTTATACAGCTGAATTAGTTAGAGAAGCCGACTGGTGCTGGGCGCTAGGTAAGTTGGAAAATTGGCTAACTTTAGCCAAAAATGGCTTTATGTCTATTGCTCCGTGTTATCGCATACTCAGTGCCAGTAAAGCCGCCCCTACTTTGGAAGGGTTGGCAACGGTTTGGACCTCCCTAATACCTCAAAGTAATATTGTATCAAAAATTCTTCAGTTATCGATTAATAAAGTCGCATCCACCACCATTTTGGCTACCTGGCGAGAGGCGCATCTTAGGCTCCTTCATAGGGCTTATTTCACCCCGGAGAGAGGCCTCAGAGTGCATAACCAACAATTCAATAAATGCCCCAAATGTTACTGCCCTGCAGCAGATTTGATACATATGTTCTGGCATTGTCCCAAGATTAGAAGATTTTGGAATAAATTGGAATACTGGCTTAAAAATGTCTTGAAAATTGAAATAACCACTCTATCACTATATCAAATTATTCTATGTTTAAATATTAACAGTAGCGCTCGGAGTAATGAAAAACTAGTAAATCTCTCTATTTTGGCCTCTAGATACTTGATCTGTAAAAAATGGAAAATGAGAACTCTGCCAACCATTATCGAAGTCAAGAATTATCTAAAAAAACAATGCGTACTAGAACAAAAAGATACAAATATTGACAAAGAATCGGATATAAGAACATTTTTTAATAAATGGGCAGTTTTTATAAAAACATTTCAAGAAAGGGAAATTGATTTCTTGATTTTCCCATTTAAAAACTCAGAAATAGTTCTTCTTGGCATTTGGTAACTGGAGATAGAGAGTGGTGAATAAAAATCCCCCTCTCTCTAGTCCTTCCCCCCCCCTTTTTTTTTTTTTTTTTTTTTTTTTCTTCATTAATTATTATTTTTTTTGTTGTTGTTTTGTGTGGCTGTATGTTGTATGGTGTATTGTTATGGCCTGTCTTAATTAGTGGTGACTACTGCCACATCACCAGTCTAGACCTTGATTATAAAATTTGACCTAATACCTAGATTTGGATAAGGAATTCACTATGATAATAGGAAGAATAGGGAACATCTTAGAGTATATATAAAAGTGATCCTGCTGCGAGATCTCAAAGTTCTCAGTTATCATAGATGAATCTTGGTCTGCCTCTGTTACAGAGGTGGGTACCGACTATTAGTCCTTACATTCACATAATATCAAGTCTTTTTTTTTTTTTTTTTCTCTTTCTTCTTCTTTCTCCTTTTCCACTTATATATTGTGAAGGTCATAATGATTGAGAATATTATATACAGGGAGGTCATAATGATTGAGAAATTGTTAGGATAGGAAGTTAAAAAAAGAAAAAACCCTCCTGCAGAGTATACAATGTAATTTAGAGAAACCTTGTTTATATTGATAAATATTTTTGTTGGCAATTTCATTTGATTTCTCTGCTGTCTGTTTTGGGCCCTGCGTGGCGCCAATTATGTTTTTTCTTTTTCTCTCTGTATGCACTGCTGGATATAAATAAAAGTTTAAAAAAAAAAAATTACATGCTCTATCTGAATCAGTATCCCTTTAAAAAAAACTGTTGGATTCCAGGAAGGACAAGGAAGCATAATATGACCTGCTTCTCAAAAATGTCAACCCTTATCAATTAATATGGCATAGAAAACATTTCATACTTTGCTGTAGTAAACTTATTTTCACCACCACAAGGATTTCTTAAAAAAAACTTTTATTGGTTAGTCCTGAAAGTTTATTTTCCGTTTAAAGGTATAAATCTTTTCAAGCGAGTGCACTGAAAGAAATCATTTGCAATTACATGAACAACATTTTACAAAACCTTTCCTCTTGCTATTGATATTAATTTCCAAATGCAGGAAGCGTATTACATGGAACTGGTCTCTTAGCATCCTGCTGTATCAGCTAACACAGGATATAACTCCTTGGGCGTTGGCATTAAAGATGGTGTTATGAAATCAATATATTCTACTGGCCTTTTTAAAGGATTAAGTGTTTAAAGGGACATGAAACACAATTTTTTTCTTTCATGATTTATGAAGAGCATGCAATTTTAAACTTTCCAATTTACATCTATTAACTAATTTGCTTCATTCTCTTGATATCCTTGGTTGAAATGCATATCTAAATAGGTTTAGTAGCTGCTGATTGGTGGCTGCACATAAATGACTCCTGTGATTGGCTCACCCATGTGCATTGCTATTTCTTCAACATAGGATATTTAAAGAATGAAGCAAATTAGATAATAAAAGTAAATTGGGATGTTGTTTACATTCGTATTCTCTATCTGAATCATAAAAGATAGTTTTGGATTTCATGTCCCTTAAAGAAAAAAATATATATTTCCAAATCAATTAATTCTTTCATTAAAAAAATGCAAAATGCATATTTAGATTGTTATATAAAACACATTTTAAACAGATACTCAAGTCTTTATTATATATTCATCAATATTAATATTTTCTGAATATAAAATTATTATTATACCTAAATATAGACACTTTTATCAAAGTATGAAAAAAAAAATTTAGCTTGCAACTTTTAATTGAATATATCCATAAAACGTCATTCTATGAAAAAGCTGAGTTTATCCCCTTGTCTCAAATATAGTAAAAAAAATGCACTTGGTAAAACATGCTAACTCCAATCCATATAAGATAAATGTATTGAAATCCATAGCACTTTATTAAAATTATTAGAAGTAGGGATTGTTAAGAAGGACATTGTACTCATAACATTTCTATATTACATACACAAGCACACACCTTGAGGTTTTTAGTTATGTGAAATAAAATACATTTGCAATATACTTTCATTATTTATTGTGCCCACTTTTCATGTCATTTAGCTCTGAAAATTGTGGCTTTTCTAATTCTCAGACTTGTCCGGGCTAACCCTGCTACATATGTTTCCCTAATTGGCTTTAACAAGTAAAAACAATACAATAAGATAATATTTACTAGCAAATTGACCACTCCTTGCCTTGTTAGCGGCAGACTCAAGCCCAGATTGGCTCCCCTAAATTAGGCAAGTGGTGGGTGGAAATTGAATAGGGAAAAATAATTGCAGCAAACAGGATTTAATTAGTTTTTAAAATGCTTAGACTTAGCTGTAATTATGCTTAATATGTTATTCTATAGCAAAGCAACAGAAATATATTGTAATTTTTTTTATTATTTTCTGTAATTTAGTGTTTGTTTGTTTTTGTACTTTAGATAATTTTATTTAATTTAGGGAATTAATTTAATTATAGTGGTAGTGTTAGGTGTAATTGTAACTTAGGTTAGGTTTTATTTTACATGTACTTTTGTCTTTATTTTAGCTAGGTATTTGTTAAATAGTTAATAACTATTTAATAACTATTGTACCTAGTTAAAATAAATACAAACTTGCCTGTAAAATAAAAATAAACCCTAAGCTAGATACAATGTAACTATAAATTATAGTGTAGCTAGCTTAGGGTTTATTTTAAAGGTAAGTATTTAGTTTTAAATAGGAATAATTTAGTTAATGATAGTAATTTTATTTAGATTTATTTAAATTATATTTAAGTTAGGGGGTGTTAGGGTTAGGGTTAGACTTAGATTTAGGGGTTAATAACTTTGATATAGTTAGGGGTTAATAAGTGTAGGTAGGTTGCAGCGACATTGGGGGCCGCAGATTAGGGGTTAATAAATATAATGTAGGTGTCGGCGATGTTGGGGGCAGCAGATTAGGGGTTTATAAGTATAATGTAGGTGGCGGCGGTGTCCGGAGCGGCAGATTAGGGGTTAATAATATAATGTAGGTGTCGGCGATGTCAGGAGCATCAGATTAGGGGTTAATAAGTGTAAGATTTGGGGTGTTTAGACTCAGGGTTAATAACTTTAATATAGTTGCAGCGACATTGGGGGCGGCAGATTAGGGGTTAATAAGTGTAGGTAGGTTGCAGCGACATTGGGGGCAGCAGATTAGGGGTTAATAAATATAATGTAGGTGTCGGCGATGTTGGGGGCAGCAGATTAGGGGTTAATAATATAATGTAGGTGTCGGCGATGTCGGGAGCATCAGATTAGGGGTTAATAAGTGTAAGATATGGGGTGTTTGGACTCAGGGTTCATGTTAGGGTGTTAGGTGTAGACATAAATGTATTTTCCCCATAGGAATCAATGGGGCTGCGTTAGGAGCTTTACCCTGCTTTTTTGCAGGTGTTAGTTTTTTTTTCAGCCGGCTCTTCCCCATTGATTCCTATGGGGAAATCGTGCACGAGCACGTTCAGCCAGCTCACCGCTAACGTAAGCAGCGCTGGTATTGAGGTGAGATGTGGAGCAATATTTTGCTCTATGATCACTTTTTTGTGGTTAACGCCGGGTTTATAAAAACCTGTAATACCAGTGCTGTCTGTAAGTGAGCGGTGAGCATAAACTGCTCATTAGCACCGCACAGCTTCTAACGCAAAACTCGTACTCTAGGTGAAAGTGATTAATGTCCCTTTACAAATTCTTAAAATATTTGCCTACAAAATTCACAGTAAAAGTTATTTAATGGTTTTATTATTATTATTGTTTGTGATGTGCCACAATGTCATAGATTTTATAAAACCTGTTGGTGAAACTAATATCTAGCAGAAAAAAACAAACTTTCTGCAACATCTTAACTGGAAAATTGAGTGATATACTGTATATTTGAAAGGGCCCCCCACGTTCAAATACTTCTGCTACCTATTCCAAGCAGTAAATGAGTTTTATTATAAGACCAGAGACTCATATTTTGCATTAACTTTCTTTACTGCTTAAATTAAGCCCTTTAAAGTACAATAAATGTATTAAAATACATAAGAAGACCCCAGATCTTCTCACTGGTTTTCCTCTACATCCTATTGTTGATTTCATAAATTTGAGGATGAGCAGAGTCCCCCAGACCTACATTAGGTTACTTCTGAGATAGATCAGAAAATTTAGAAATCTCTAGGAAAACCTGGTTTAAATTGTAGAAGGAAAACTGATAAATATTTACGAAGTTGTCAGGACAAGTTACTTGACACTTTAGGTCCTGTAACAAAAATGTTCCAAATTTCAGAAGAAGCTATCTTTAACCCCTTGCACCAATTGGACGTAGGTACTATGCCACACAGTACTTTGCCCAGCGTGCTGTATTGATGTAGTACTTCGAACACTGCAGCACATTATGCAGTCCCCACTGTCAGCTTAGACAGTGGAGACTGCAACCAGGGGCAGAAGACATCTGCTTTCATCTCACTCTCTTACTATATGACACTGTATATAGAAATATGTATTTACAATAAAAATAACATAGTTCTGTAAGTGAAGAACATTGGAATGCGGGTTAGCGCACAGGCTCTAGGTGTTAGGTTCAGTTTTCATGGAATCTACAGTACATGTATATAGTTATTTGAAGTAATCACGTCACCTGCACCTCTTTGCTAAACTAAATAGAACAAATTGGGTTTACTTCTCCTCATAGCTTAAATCCTCCAATGCCCTCCGTTATTGTGTGGCCCCTTTCTTAACCCTTTCTAGTTCTATTTATTTATTATTTACTAGTTGATAAGCCTGCCCCGGGGGCAGTCTAATCATTTTTTAAACTACAGATGTAGAAACAACCTATGTTGTAACTGTTCTTTTATATAAATATTTAAGAAAATCGCAATTCAAACTAAAATTAATAACCATTTAACTGTCAACCACCCACATCGCAATACACCTAATTACCCTATTAACCCTAAACCCCCAAATAGCAATAAACCTATTTACCCTATTAACCCCTAAACCGTAAAATGCCTACATCGCAATAAACCTATTTACCCTATTAACCCCTAAACCGCAAACCCCCACATCACAATAAACCTATTTACCCTATTAACCCCTAAACCGTAAAATGCCTACATCGCAATAAACCTATTTACCCTATTAACCCCTAAACCGCAAACCCCCACATCACAATAAACCTATTTACCCTACTAACCCCTAAACTGCAAAACCCCTACATCGCAATAAACCTATTTACCCTATTAACCCCTAAACCGTAAAATGCCTACATCGCAATAAACCTATTTACCCTATTAACCCCTAAACCGCAAACCACCACATCACAATAAACCTATTAACCCCTAAACCGCAAACCCCCCACATTGCAATAAACCTATTTACCCTATTAACCCCTAAACTGCAAAACCCCTACATCGCAATAAACCTATTTACCCTATTAACCCCTAAACCGCAAAAACCCTATATCGCAATAAACATATTTAACTTATTAACCCTTTAAACTGCCAAAACCCACAACGCAAATAACTATTTAAATAACTAAGTACAGTACACTAACCTAACAACCTCTAACCTAACACCCCCTAACCTATAAACCACCAACCTAATACCCCATTAAATAAAACCAAATTACCTAAGCTAATACATTCTAAAGTTACAAAAAATAAAAAAAGCTAACATTACAGAAAATAAAAAAATCAAATTACCAAATTTAACAAAATTAAACCTAATCCCTTTTAAAATAAAAAAGACCCCCCTCCCAAAAAAAAATAAAAACACCACCCAGGGCAATACCTCAAGATAATCAGCTCTTTTACAAAAAATATACAAATAAACCCCCCACCCCCCAAAATAAAAGAACCTAACACTAAAAAACCTAAACTACCCATTGCCCTGAAAAGGGCATTTATTTGGGCATTGCCCTTAGAAGGGCATTTAGCTCCTTTTCTGCCCATCCCTAATCTAAATAAAACAAATCACCCCAAAAAAACTTTAAAAAATCTAAAAAAATTCTAACCCCCAGGTTGGTACTCACGGTTCCTGAAATTCGGTGGAGAAGGTCCTGTTCCAGGCGGTGAAGTCTTCTTCCAAGCACAACCTCTTCATCTTCCAGGAACATCCTGCGCGGAGCGGAGCTGAAGACTGGCGACTCTGGAACTGAAGACCGGCGACCGCGGAGCCATGGAGCGTGGAGGATCCTCTTCGTACGATCTCTGCTGTACACTGAATAGTGAATTCAAGGTACGTGATTAAAGATGGTGTCCCTTGAATTCCTATTTGCTGATTTGATTCTTCCAATTCAAATCAGCCAATAGGATGAAAGCTACTCAAATCCTATTGGCTGTTTAAATTAGCCAATAGGATGAGAGCAAGGGAAATTCTATTGGCTGATTTGAATAGCTTCGGTGGATTCTTTCACCACCCTGCCATTTTCGGAATTCACCTGGATGCAGCTTAATTCTTTTGTCCTCGCGCTGCCAACATTCCATTGAGGATGCGTGAGCAACTGCCGATGGCCATTACAAACACAATTATAGTATAGATTGAGGTTAGAAAAAAAATTACAGAAGAATTACAGTAAGATGATTTATCAATAGTTTCTCCATCAAATGCAGTATGCCATAAACCTCTCTTTGTAAAAACATCCTCTCTCTATCATGAGTCTACTTCCAAACCTCTTTAAAAGTCATCACTGTAAAACATAGGAGGAAAGAACATCAAATTTGAAATAAAAAAAAACATAATTTATGCTTACCTGATAAATTCCTTTCTTCTGTTGTGTGATCAGTCCACGGGTCATCATTACTTCTGGGATATTATCTGCTCCCCTACAGGAAGTGCAAGAGGATTCACCCAGCAGAGTTGCTATATAGCTCCTCCCCTCTACGTCACCTCCAGTCATTCGACCAAAGACCAACGAGAAAGGAGAAGCCAAGGGTGTAGTGGTGACTGAATTATAATTTAAAAAATATGTACCTGCCTTAAAAAACAGGGCGGGCCGTGGACTGATCACACAACAGAAGAAAGGAATTTATCAGGTAAGCATAAATTATGTTTTCTTCTGTTATGTGTGATCAGTCCACGGGTCATCATTACTTCTGGGATACCAATACCAAAGCAAAAGTACACGGATGACGGGAGGGATAGGCAGGCTCATTATACAGAAGGAACCACTGCCTGAAGAACCTTTCTCCCAAAAATAGCCTCCGAAGAAGCAAAAGTGTCAAATTTGTAAAATTTGGAAAAAGTATGAAGCGAAGACCAAGTTGCAGCCTTGCAAATCTGTTCAACAGAGGCCTCATTCTTAAAGGCCCAAGTGGAAGCCACAGCTCTAGTGGAATGAGCTGTAATTCTTTCAGGAGGCTGCTGTCCAGCAGTCTCATAGGCTAAACGTATTATGCTACGAAGCCAAAAAGAGAGAGAGGTAGCAGAAGCTTTTTGACCTCTCCTCTGTCCAGAATAAACGACAAACAGGGAAGAAGTTTGGCGAAAATCTTTAGTTGCCTGCAAGTAGAACTTGAGGGCCCGAACTACATCCAGATTGTGTAGAAGACGTTCCTTCTTTGAAGAAGGATTTGGACACAAGGATGGAACAACAATCTCTTGATTGATATTTCTGTTAGTGACTACCTTAGGTAAGAACCCAGGTTTAGTACGCAGAACTACCTTGTCTGAGTGAAAGATCAGATAAGGAGAATCACAATGTAGGGCTGATAACTCAGAGACTCTTCGAGCCGAGGAAATAGCCATTAAAAATAGAACTTTCCAAGATAACAATTTTATATCAATGGAATGAAGGGGTTCAAACGGAACACCCTGTAAAACGTTAAGAACTAAGTTTAAACTCCATGGCGGAGCAACAGTTTTAAACACAGGCTTGATCCTAGCTAAAGCCTGACAAAAAGCCTGGATGTCTGAATTTTCTGACAGACGCCTGTGTAACAAGATGGACAGAGCTGAGATCTGTCCCTTTAATGAGCTAGCCGATAAACCCTTTTCTAAACCTTCTTGTAGAAAAGACAATATCCTAGGAATCCTAACCTTACTCCAGGAGTAATCTTTGGATTCACACCAGTATAGGTATTTACGCCATATTTTATGGTAAATCTTTCTGGTAACAGGCTTCCTAGCCTGTATCAGGGTATCAATAACCGACTCAGAAAAACCACGTTTTGATAAAATCAAGCGTTCAATTTCCAAGCAGTCAGCTTCAGAGAAGTTAGACTTTGATGATTGAATGGACCCTGAATCAGAAGGTCCTGTCTTAGAGGTAGAGACCAAGGCGGACAGGATGACATGTCCACTAGATCTGCATACCAAGTCCTGCGCGGCCATGCAGGCGCTATTAGAATCACTGATGCTCTCTCCTGTTTGATTTTGGCAATCAATCGAGGAAGCAGTGGGAAGGGTGGAAATACATAAGCCATCCTGAAGTTCCAAGGTGCTGTCAAAGCATCTATCAGAACCGCTCCCGGATCCCTGGATCTGGATCCGTAGCGAGGAAGTTTGGCGTTCTGGCGAGACGCCATGAGATCTATCTCTGGTTTGCCCCAACGTTGAAGTATTTGGGCAAAGACCTCCGGATGAAGTTCCCACTCCCCCGGATGAAGAGTCTGGCGACTCAAGAAATCCGCCTCCCAGTTCTCCACTCCCGGGATGTGGATTGCTGACAGGTGGCAAGAGTGAGACTCTGCCCAGCGAAATATCTTTGATACTTCTATCATTGCTAGGGAGCTTCTTGTCCCTCCTTGATGGTTGATGTAAGCTACAGTCGTGATGTTGTCCGACTGAAACCTGATGAACCCCCGAGTCTTTAACTGGGGCCAAGATAGAAGGGCATTGAGAACTGCTCTCAATTCCAGAATGTTTATTGGCAGGAGACTTTCCTCCTGACTCCATTGTCCCTGAGCCTTCAGAGAATTCCAGACAGCGCCCCAACCTAGAAGGCTGGCGTCTGTTGTTACAATTGTCCAGTCCGGCCTGCTGAACGGCATCCCCCTGGACAGATGTGGCCGAGAAAGCCACCATAGAAGAGAGTTTCTGGTCTCTTGATCCAGATTCAGAGTGGGGGACAAATCTGAGTAATCCCCATTCCACTGACTCAGCATGCACAATTGCAGCGGTCTGAGATGTAGGCGTGCAAAGGGAACTATGTCCATTGCTGCTACCATTAAGCCGATCACCTCCATGCATTGAGCTACTGACGGGAGTTGAATGGAATGAAGGACACGGCATGCATTTAGAAGCTTTGTTAATCTGTCTTCTGTCAGATAAATCCTCATTTCTACAGAATCTATAAGAGTCCCCAAGAATGGAACTCTTGTGAGAGGAAAGAGAGAACTCTTCTTTTCGTTTACTTTCCACCCATGCGACCTTAGAAATGCCAGAACTAACTCTGTATGAGACTTGGCAGTTTGAAAGCTTGAAGCTTGTATCAGAATGTCGTCTAGGTACGGAGCTACCGAAATTCCTCGCGGTCTTAGTACCGCCAGAAGGGCACCCAGAACCTTTGTAAAGATTCTTGGAGCCGTAGCCAATCCGAATGGAAGGGCTACAAACTGGTAATGCCTGTTTAAGAAGGCAAACCTTAGATACCGGTAATGATCTTTGTGAATCGGTATGTGAAGGTAAGCATCCTTTAAATCCACTGTGGTCATGTACTGACCCTCTTGGATCATGGGTAAGATTGTCCGAATAGTTTCCATTTTGAACGATGGAACTCTTAGGAATTTGTTTAGGATCTTTAAATCCAAGATTGGCCTGAAAGTTCCCTCTTTTTTGGGAACCACAAACAGGTTTGAGTAAGATCACTCCCATTAATAATAGATCTTGTACACAGCGTAGAAACGCGTCCTTCTTTATTTGGTTTGTTGACAACCTTGACAGATGAAATCTCCCTTTTGGGGGAGAGAATTTGAAGTCTAGAAGGTATCCCTGAGATATGATCTCTAGCGCCCAGGGATCCTGGACATCTCTTGCCCAAGCCTGGGCGAAGAGAGAGAGTCTGCCCCCCACTAGATCCGGTCCCGGATCGGGGGCCCTCGGTTCATGCTGTCTTTGAGGCAGCAGCAGGTTTACTGGCCTGCTTGCCCTTGTTCCAGGACTGGTTAGGCTTCCAGCCTTGTCTGTAACGAGCAACAGTTCCTCCCTGTTTTGGTGCAGTGGAGGCTGGCGCTGCTCCTGCTTTGAAATTCCGAAAGGGACGAAAATTAGACTGTCTAGCCTTAGCTTTGGCTTTGTCTTGAGGTAGAGCGTGGCCCTTACCTCCTGTAATGTCAGCAATAATTTCTTTCAAACCGGGCCCAAATAAAGTTTGCCCCTTGAAAGGTATATTAAGTAATTTGGACTTAGAAGTTACATCAGCCGACCAGGATTTTAGCCACAGCGCCCTGCGTGCCTGAATGGCGAATCCTGAATTCTTAGCCGTAAGTTTGGTTAAATGTACTACGGCCTCCGAAATGAATGAATTAGCTAGTTTAAGGACTCTAAGCCTGTCCGTAATGTCGTCCAGCGTAGCTGAACTAAGGTTCTCTTCTAGAGACTCAATCCAAAATGCTGCCGCAGCCGTGATCGGCGCGATGCATGCAAGGGGTTGTAATATAAAACCTTGTTGAACAAACATTTTCTTAAGGTAACCCTCTAATTTTTTATCCATAGGATCTGAAAAAGCACAGCTATCCTCCACCGGGATAGTGGTACGCTTAGCTAAAGTAGAAACTGCTCCCTCCACCTTAGGGACCGTTTGCCATAAGTCCCGTGTGGTGGCGTCTATTGGAAACATCTTTCTAAATATTGGAGGGGGTGAGAACGGCACACCGGGTCTGTCCCACTCCTTAGTAACAATTTCAGTTAATCTCTTAGGTATAGGAAAAACGTCAGTACTCGCCGGTACCGCAAAGTATTTATCCAACCTACACATTTTCTCTGGTATTGCAACAGCGTTACAATCGTTGAGAGCTGCTAAGACCTCCCCTAGTAATACACGGAGGTTTTCCAATTTAAACTTAAAATTTGAAATATCTGAATCCAATCTGTTTGGATCAGAACCGTCACCTACAGAATGAAGCTCTCCGTCCTCATGCTCTGCAAGCTGTGACGCAGTATCAGACATGGCCCTAGAATTATCAGCGCACTCTGTTCTCACCCCAGAGTGATCACGCTTGCCTCTTAGTTCTGGTAATTTAGCCAAAACTTCAGTCATAACAGTAGCCATATCTTGTAATGTTATCTGTAATGGCTGCCCAGATGTACTAGGCGCCATAATATCACGCACCTCCCGGGCGGGAGATGCAGGTACTGACACGTGAGGCGAGTTAGTCGGCATAACTCTCCCCTCGCTGTTTGGTGAAATTTGTTCAATTTGTACAGATTGGCTTTTATTTAAGGTAGCATCAATACAGCTAGTACATACATTTCTATTGGGCTCCACCTTGGCATTGGAACAAATGACACAGGTATCTTCCTCTGAATCAGACATGTTTAACACACTAGCAATAAACATGCAACTCGGTTACAATTTTATTTAATAAAAACGTACTGTGCCTCAAAAGCACTAAACGATTAAATGACAGTTGAAATAATGAACTGAAAAACAGTTATAGCATCACTCTTAACAAACAACACAACTTTTTAGCAAAGGTTTGTTCCCATTAGTAAAATAACACTAATTAAATTTTAAACATAAAAATTACAGAGCAACGTTTTAAATCACAGTCACTATTAAATCTCACAGCTCTGCTGAGAGAATCTACTTCCCTTCAAAGAAGTTTGAAGACCCCTGAGTTCTGTCAGAGATGAACCGGATCATGCAGAAAATATAAGTGTAACTGACTGAAAATTTTTTGATGCGTAGCAAAGAGCGCCAAAAAACGGCCCCTCCCCCTCACACACAGCAGTGAGAGAGAAACGAAACTGTCATAATCAAAACAAGCAAACTGCCAAGTGGAAAAATAATGCCCAAATATTTATTCACTCAGTACCTCAGAAATGCAAACGATTCTACATTCCAGCAAAAACGTTTAACATGAATTAAATACCTATTAAAAGGTTTAATGTACTTTTACAGAGTAATTCCGGTGAAATACCATCCCCAGAATACTGAAGTGTAGAGTATACATACATGTCATTATAACGGTATAGCAGGATTTTCTCATCAATTCCATTCAGAAAATAAAAACTGCTACATACCTCAATGCAGATTCAACTGCCCGCTGTCCCCTGATCTGAAGCTTTTACCTCCCTCAGATGGCCGAGAAACAGCAATATGATCTTAACTACTCCGGTTAAAATCATAATAAAAACTCTGGTAGATTCTTCTTCAAACTCTGCCAGAGAAGTAATAACACGCTCCGGTGCTATTGTAAAATAACAAACTTTTGATTGAAGTTATAAAAACTAAGTATAATCACCATAGTCCTCTCACACCTCCTATCTAGTCTTTGGGTGCAAGAGAATGACTGGAGGTGACGTAGAGGGGAGGAGCTATATAGCAACTCTGCTGGGTGAATCCTCTTGCACTTCCTGTAGGGGAGCAGATAATATCCCAGAAGTAATGATGACCCGTGGACTGATCACACATAACAGAAGAAATACTAGTTAAAGACTCTCTTATATACCTTAAAATGTAGGCTATGACCTATGGGAACTGATCTATCCTATATTATAAAAGGCCAAGTGTGTTTGTCCGAAGCTGTCATGCGCAGTAGGACAAACACACCTGGCCTTAGATTGACAGCTGGCACCAGACCTGGACCCTTACAGTGGCGCGTGGCAAACCCTGTTCTCGCGGTGGACACAGTTGATGCAGAGAGATGCTTCTAACTGATCCTGACGTGCCACAAACTACTCACGCACCAATGTAAGGGTCCAGGTCTGGTGCAAGCTGTCAATATAACTCACGTGCTGCTGCCTAAACTACGGAGCCAGATGTGAATGTAAGCTTATCCTGCGTGCCAGTAGTGAGGAGTCAGCTTAGTAGCATAGTTAGTGGCGTGTGAGGATCAGCTTACATTCACATGTGACTCCGTAGTTTAGGCAGCAGCATGTGAGTTATATTGACAGCTGGTACCAGACCTGGACCCTTACAGTGGTGCATGAGGATCAGTTAGAAGCATCTCTCTGCATCAACTGTGTCCACCGAGAACAGGGTTTGCTGGGGATGATGTGGGCGTGTCAGGGGCGGGGCCGCGCGGCCATGTGTACAGGAAAGATAGCTCAAAGAGGAGGGGGGAGATATAGCTCAAAAGAGGAGGGGGAAGGGGGGAGAGATAGCTCAAAAGAGGAGGGGGGAAGGGGGGAGAGATAGCTCAAAAAGGAGGGGGGAAGGGGGGAGAGATAGCTCAAAAGAGGAGGGGGAGGGGGAGAGATAGCTCAATAGGGGAGGGGGGAAAGATAGCTCAAAAGAGGAGGGGGGAGGGGGGAGAGATAGCTCAAAAGAGGAGGGGGGAGGGGGAGAGATAGCTCAAAAGAGGAGGGGGGAGAGATAGCTCAAAAGAGGAAGGGGAAGAGATAGCTCAAAAGAGGAGGGGGGAGATATAGCTCAAAGGGGGAGGGGGAGAGATAGCTCAAAAGAGGAGGGGAGGGGGGAGAGGAGGGGGAAGAGATAGCTCAAAAGAGGAGGCAGGGAGGGGGGAGAGATAGCTCAAAGGGGGAGGGGGAGAGATAGCTCAAAAGAGGAGGGGAGGGGGGAGAGATAGCTCAAAGGGGGACGGGGAGAGATAGCTCAAAAGAGGAGGGGGGGGAGGGGGAGAGATAGCTCAAAGGGGGAGGGATAGCTCAAAAGAGGAGGGGAGGGGGAGAGAGAGCTCAAAAGAGGAGGGGGAGAGATAGCTCAAAAGAGGAGGGGGGAGAGAGAGCTCAAAAGAGGAGGGGAGAGGGGGGAGAGAGAGCTCAAAAGAGGAGGGGGAGGGGGGAGAGATAGCTCAAAAGAGGAGGGGGAGAGATAGTTCAGAAGAGGAGGGGGAGGGGGGAGAGATAGCTCAAAAGAGGAGGGGGAGAGAGGGAGAGATAGCTCAGAAGAGGAGGGGGGGAGGGGGAGGGGGGAGAGATAGCTCAAAAGAGGAGGGGGAGAGGGGGAGAGATAGCTCAAAAGAGATGGGGGGAGGGGGAGAGATAGCGCAAAAGAGGAGGGGGGAGGGGGGAGAGATAACTCAAAAGAGGAGGGGGAGGGGGGAGAGATAGCTCAAAAGAGGGGGGAGAGCAAAAGAGGGGGGAGAGCAAAAGAGAGGGGGTGAGGGAGATGGCAAAAGAGAGGGGGGAGGGAGACGGCAAAATAGAGGGGGGGGGAGATGGCAAAAGAGAGGGGGGAGGGAGACGGCAAAAGAGAGGGGGGAGGGAGACGGCAAAAGAGTGGGGGAGACAGCAAAAGAGAGGGGGGAGGGAGAGCAAAATATAGGGGAGGGAGACAGCAAAAGAAAGGAGAGAGAGAGAGAGCAAAAGAAAGGGGGGAGAGAGAGAGCAAAAGAAAGGGGAGAGAGTGAGAGCAAAATAAAGGGGAAAGAGCGAGAGCAAAAGAAAGGGGAGAGAGAGCAAAAGAAAGGGGGGAGAGAGAGAGAGCAAAAGAAAGGGGGGAGAGAGAGAGAGCAAAAGAAAGGGGGGAGAGAAAGAGAACAAAAGAAAGGGGGAGAAAGAGAGAGCAAAAGAAAGGGGGGGGAGAGAAAGAGCAAAAGAAAGGGGGGAGAGAGAGCAAGAGAGGGGGGAGAGAGCAAGAGAGAGAGGGGAGAGAGCAAGGGGTGGAACCACTGTACTGCAAAAAATGGCCTGTGTACACAGGCTTTAGGACTAGTAAGTCATAAACTGTGAGCATAAAATAACATATATCAAAGTATACCTATTATATCCAAAGCTACAAGCTTTACCGTAATGTTCTTTTTTAAATGTTTGTCCAAGCAACAGCCCTCCATACTCAAGATCTGGGGGCCTATTTAACAAAGATCTGTCGGACCACTGAATGCGGAGAGCAATACACTCTCTGTATACAGCTCCGCCCCCTGCAGTTTTGCGGCCAATCGGCCACCAGCAGGGGGTATCAATCAACCCGATCGTACCCAAGTGGGTTGAATTACGGCAATGTCTGTCCGCCTGCTCAGAGGACAGAAACACAGGACCTCAAGCTCCGTCCGGAGCGTGATAAATGGGCCCAAGGTCTTAACATGCACACGTAAACCAGCGCTATCTAGCTGTGGAAAACTGTCAAAATGTACTGATATAAGAGGCAATAAAATGACATGCCCTATCTGAATCATGATTAGACTGTACCTTGAAGGAAGGGCTGCTTGAACTGCTAACTGAGTAAAATGCCAAAGATATTTCACAAGAACTGCTGCAGGACTGAGAAAGGGGGAAAAATAATGTGGCTATAATAGAACCAGGTCTATTGTGGGTTTGAAATTAACCTTTGTTCAGGCAAGTAGTTTACCGGTAATTAAATCCATTCACTTTTTGTATTTGAAGAAGAATAAAACAGAAGGTGTTTTGTTTTAATTATACATTATACAAGCAAAACAGGTTTAGCAATAAATTTGTAAAAACAAGTAAAAGCAAGTTAGCTAGACTGACAGAAAATGTAATGTGATAGGCAAGCCAGGGTGTGTTACACACTGATTTCTTAAGAATTCCTAATTTCATCTCTAGTTCATAATTCTAACATTTAATAAACCACAATTATTATTTCACATAAAGGACTGTTTTATCTTAATCCCCCTTGCTCAACTGTAAAAAAATGACCGAATGTTGCCTTACAGTCTTAGAAAATCTTTAGCTGCATCAGTTAAAAAAAGCTAAAATGCTACTGTAGGGTGACCAGATCTGAAGGAAAAAAGGGGCACTTCAGCGACACGCAACATACTTAAAACTAAAAAGGAAGAATTATTAGACTAGGCTTTGGTTGTAGCATATTAAACCATTTATTCTAAATGAAATAATGAACGGAAATAATAGCTGCCATTATTACTGTTATTAATTATACCAGGCTTAATGAACTGTAATCCCAACCAGTCATAACTGGGGATTTTTTAAGTTAGTTAGTCAGAAGACTCCATCTATGTATGGCCCTTTTTATATGTTGAAAGGTGTTTCTTCCACCTCTCACACACCCTAACACAGTGCTTTCCAAACTGTGGGCCGCAACACAGTAGTGTGTCGGCGGCAGTGTGTAGGTATGTCGTGTGCCCCAGCTTCAGCACAACATTTTTATTTATTTTTTTGTTTCCTACTTTCCGCCTGCCTGCTACACAGACACGTGATTGATACCTAGTTGGTCACAGATCATTTTAACCTATTGGTGCAGCTTAGCAGGAACTGAAACTATTCCCATTGGTGGCTTTGGCAGCATATTGGCTCCTGACTGTACGTGTAGCCTCCTCAATCGGCTCGTGACTGGACGTGTAGCTAGAGTGGGACATCAGTGTGTTTGCAGCGTGGTCAGTAGTGAGTTTGAATCGCTCTGAGGGCAGCAGCTTAAACGCTGATCTGAAGTCAGAAGTCAAAGTGTTTTTGGGTTTTTTGCAGACTCCACTCGGTCCCCCTTTCCAAGGTTTAAGTGCAGCAGGTCTAAGATTGTGAGTGGCATTTGTACTCTATGTATGTTAATAATTATGTGGGAGTACTGGGAGATGTTTGATTCCTAAAAAGGATTGAAATTGAATATAAAATTCTATGAAAGCTTCTCAGAGTCAGACGGAACAATCTTAAATAATTCTATTGTCAATTCCATTTCCATTCCTTTGTCTTATGATTATCCTTTACTTTAGAGAACAGTACACAATGTTTAAATGTATTGGTATGGTATTATTGGATAATCACATCGACTTTATTAAGTAACTGCCACCCTTCAGTGTTCTTTCTATCACAAATTATTTGTAATCTAGAAAAGGGATTCATTCAATTGCTCTTCTGGCTTTTGGAGTTTTGGGGAGATTTGTTTGCTTGCACCCCTTGGGAAGAGGGAAATATGGGCAGTCACAGGACAGAACATAAGAAAAATTGGTTTTATTGTCCCTTTGAATAATGTGGTGCATTTATCCTGCTCTGACACTGACTGGAGTGGAAGGAGACATTGCTTCTTCTTTAACGCATGCAACTGCCATAAGTAAGAAGCTGACGTCTATAAATCACAACTGCTGGTAAGACGGCATAATACTTAACTTTCATACACACTGCCAATAGCAATAGTTGTTCAGGAAACATATCTTGTTTCGAACAGGAAATGCCACATTTAACAGTTTAAGGCATTTTAAGCTTATTTGAAGATGATGGTTTATTTAAAGCTGTGTTCCATTTTAAAGGGACATGAACCCCAATATTTTTCTTATATGATTCAGATAGAATATATAATTCTAAAGCAACTTTCAATTTACTTCTGTTATTAATTTTGCTTCATTTTCTTTGGTATCCTTTGTTGAAGGCAGTAATACACTACTGGGAGCTAGCTGAACATACAGGGTGAGCCAATGACGAAAGGCATGCATGTGCAGCTACCAGTCAGCAGCGAGCTCCCAGTAGTGCATTGCTGCTCCTGCTCTTGATATATAGATAGGAAGTGGAAGCTTAAAAATGCTTGATAATGAAATGTGAGTGTCTTAATATAATATTCCACTAAATACAGGGAGTGCAGAATTATTAGGCAAATTAGTATTTTGACCACATCATCCTCTTTATGCATGTTGTCTTACTCCAAGCTGTATAGGCTCGAAAGCCTACTACCAATTAAGCATATTAGGTGATGTGCATCTCTGTAATGAGAAGGGGTGTGGTCTAATGACATCAACACCCTATATCAGGTGTGCATAATTATTAGGCAACTTCCTTTCCTTTGGCAAAATGGGTCAAAAGAAGGACTTGACAGGCTCAGAAAAGTCAAAAATAGTGAGATATCTTGCAGAGGGATGCAGCACTCTTAAAATTGCAAAGCTTCTGAAGCGTGATCATCGAACAATCAAGCGTTTCATTCAAAATAGTCAACAGGGTCGCAAGAAGCGTGTGGAAAAACCAAGGCGCAAAATAACTGCCCATGAACTGAGAAAAGTCAAGCGTGCAGCTGCCAAGATGCCACTTGCCATCAGTTTGGCCATATTTCAGAGCTGCAACATCACTGGAGTGCCCAAAAGCACAAGGTGTGCAATACTCAGAGACATGGCCAAGGTAAGAAAGGCTGAAAGACGACCACCACTGAACAAGACACACAAGCTGAAACATCAAGACTGGGCCAAGAAATATCTCAAGACTGATTTTTCTAAGGTTTTATGGACTGATGAAATGAGAGTGAGTCTTGATGGGCCAGATGGATGGGCCCGTGGCTGGATTGGTAAAGGGCAGAGAGCTCCAGTCCGACTCAGACGCCAGCAAGGTGGAGGTGGAGTACTGGTTTGGGCTGGTATCATCAAAGATGAGCTTGTGGGGCCTTTTCGGGTTGAGGATGGAGTCAAGTTCAACTCCCAGTCCTACTGCCAATTTCTGGAAGACACCTTCAAGCAGTGGTACAGGAAGAAGTCTGCATCCTTCAAGAAAAACATGATTTTCATGCAGGACAATGCTCCATCACATGCGTCCAAGTACTCCACAGCATGGCTGGCAAGAAAGGGTATAAAAGAAGAAAATCTAATGACATGGCCTCCTTGTTCACCTGATCTGAACCCCATTGAGAACCTGTGGTCCATCATCAAATGTGAGATTTACAAGGAGGGAAAACAGTACATGTCTCTGAACAGTGTCTGGGAGGCTGTGGTTGCTGCTGCACGCAATGTTGATGGTGAACAGATCAAAACACTGACAGAATCCATGGATGGCAGGCTTTTGAGTGTCCTTGCAAAGAAAGGTGGCTATATTGGTCACTGATTTGTTTTTGTTTTGTTTTTGAATGTCAGAAATGTATATTTGTGAATGTTGAGATGTTATATTGGTTTCACTGGTAAAAATAAATAATTGAAATGGGTATATATTTGTTTTTTGTTAAGTTGCCTAATAATTATGCACAGTAATAGTCACCTGCACACACAGATATCCCCCTAAAATAGCTATAACTAAAATCAAACTAAAAACTACTTCCAAAACTATTCAGCTTTGATATTAATGAGTTTTTTGGGTTCATTGAGAACATGGTTGTTGTTCAATAATAAAATTAATCTTCAAAAATACAACTTGCCTAATAATTCTGCACTCCCTGTATTCATCCCATCAACCTTATACATCCCATTAAAATGGTAAGTAGTTATTGGTGTTATTAAACTTTTTTTTAATTCTTGCACATACTTACTGTTACTTGTAAATACATTTCATTATTATATCATTTATGTATGTGTCCGTATCTCTTAAAGCAAGTTAGTTTAACCTCCTGTTTGCTAGTACAGCTGAATTACTGTGTCACGAAATTATGTAGGTTAGAGGGACATTATACACTCATTTTTCTTTGCATAAATGTTTTGTAGATGACCTATTTATATAGCCCATAAAGTTTTTTGTTTTTTTTAAATATATAGTTTTGCTTATTTTTAAATAACATTGCTCTGATGTTCAGACTCCTAACCAAGCCCCAAAGTTTTAGGAGAATACCGTCAGATACCTACTCCTGCTTGCTCCTGTTTGTGTAAAAGAAGGGGGAGGGGGGAGTGTCTTATTTCCCACTTGAAGTGGACTTTCCAGCTACCTTTTCAACAGAGCTAAACTGAGAGCTTCAAAGTAAGTTTTTAAACTTATAATGGATTTTTATATCAGTATCTGTGCATCTTATTCTTTATAGTACTGTCTATTACATGCAGTTATATGAAAATTGGTGTAGTAGAAAAGTTAGGAAAGCTCTGCCCTAAAATGTAGTAAAATAAATGTAATATCACTTTACAATAAAACACAAAATAATGGTTGTCACCAATACTTTAGGATTTATCTGCTAAGGGGTTAATTCTGTTTAGCCTGTGAGCTAACAAACATTTGTTTTTTTTAAAAAAAGAACTGTGTCCTGGGTTTGTTTGTGTTTTCTTTGAAGTGCCAGGAGCCTCATAAATACTTTGTAGTACACAGAATAGACCTTTACGGCTCAAACAGTGCCTCAGTCACAGAAACTGATAAGGTCAATAAAGGGACATGGGTATAATGTATATCTGTGTTTAAAACTGTTATGAAATTAAATGAAGGTAAATATGACAACCATGTCATATTTGATATCAAATTGATTCTCCCAATGAAACTAAGAGAGTGCCTGCCTGCTTATATGAAAATAGATTTACCTAGCAGAAATTATGATGTGTTCTATAAGTTCAGGCAAAGACTTATAGTTTATTTAAGGTCATAAAAGATAAGGGGTTTTAGCCCCTGACCAAGGGGGGGTGTGGTCAGGCAACTTGATTTCTGGAAAATAGGTATAAAAATCTTGTGTTTTAACAACAAGATTGTTCATTCTACATGGGAGGCTGCTGCAACGTGAGTGACCATCTTCTCTTGCCCATCTCCCTGGGGCAGACTTATAAGCTAGGAAATTATTAGGTCTGTTATTTTCTTCATTTTATTTTAACCTGTTTGCTGTGTGTAATTTTATTTGTAACAATTTTTTTATTAATAATGCATTGTGCATAATATTTTTGGCATAATAAATAATTCATTTATTAAGCTTTGGCCTTTGTCTAATAATTGAACCACGCTACTGAAAGAGACTGGAATATTAGAACTGTATATTTTAGGTTATTTTCTGCTAAATTGTATTGTTAATGTGTAAATCTGGGGTTTCCTTAAGATTTCCCATATTATATGATCTTAAGTGGTGGCAGCTAGATATTATAGTTAGTTTAGTGTGGGTGGCATTAAAGGGGAGTTTGGGTCATTTCTTTTACATCTAGTACAGACTGGAGAGTGTTGTTAACCCTTGCACCCACTGAACTAAATCACAAGCTTGCCTTGTGTGGCTAGATTGCGACATATTAGTGAGAGTAGAAGGGGTCTGATAACCCTTTCTGTGCCAAATAAGTGACTGGCGCAGGGTTGTATAACCCTGGTCGTCACAAATTGGTGGGAAGCAGTGTAGATTATTTTTGTTATTATATTTTAGTGCTTGTGGATTTGCTAATAAGAAAATGTAACTCACAATTTCCAAAGGCTAAAACTCAGTGCATTATATAGTCACAAATTGCAAACAGTCCCCTTCCCTATTCTCTGTTTTTCTTTTCTATGTTATTTTTACTGTGGAGTTATATCAGCAACAAACAAAGGAAATGTTGGCACTGTTATGCCAGGAGCAAGATATCCCATCCCATGGAAAGAACAAAGATGGACTAATACAACTTCTTATCGAATATGATAACAGCCAGGCAACACCGGTTGAAGCATCAGGAGAGGTGTCTGCAGCTGTGGGCAGTGATTCATCAGGATCTGGGGATTCATTGGACTGTTATTTGCAAACTGTTCTGAAACCTATGGGCTCAGCGGATGCAAGTTTGCGCATGGAACTGATTACAACATTTTATAAGAGACAAGCGGCTGTAACTGAGAGACAGGGGGCTAGGGAAGCTGAGAGAGAGTCTCTGGCAGCTGAGAGAGAGTCTCTGGCAGCTGAGAGACAGGCTGCTGAATGACAGGCTGAAAGAGAGTATCAGCTACAGCTTGTATGGTTGGAGAGAGGGATGGTCTCACCTGTTGTTAGCGAACCTAGAGACCCACCTGTTCCCAGAGTGCATGCAGAGAATTTTCCCACTCTGGAGAAAGATGGTGATGTGGATGTATTCCTGTGTAGCTTTGAGAAAGTTTACAAACAGTTCCAGCTGCCAAGGGAGCAGTGGGCCAAGTACCTTACCCATGGCCTGAACGGTCCTGCACTGGAGGCTTTTGCTGAACTACCCCCAGAGTTTGATCAGGACTATGATTCCATTAAAGCTGCACTGCAGAGGAGGTATAATCTTACTCCTGAGGTGTACAGGAAGAAATTCCGTTCTCTGCAGAAAGGTTTGTCAGAGAGCTATACTGCAGCTGTTGGAAGCCTGATGACAGCCTTTAAACAGTGGGTCAGAGGGCTAAAGGTTGCCACTATGGATGAGCTGAAAGATCTGATAGCGAAGGAGCAATTTTTGCAGCTGTGCCCAGCAGAAGTTCAAGAATGGGTTTTGGATCGTAAACCCATAACAGCATTGGAAGCTGGTGGGCTGGCAGATTTTTACACAGCCACAACTCTTTCTTTGCTTATGAGCCGCCCACCCCCCACTCCCAATCAGACATCACAAAAAGGAGCACAAATGTCTCCCGCCTCCTTTTACACATATTAACCACCACAATATGCAGGGAATTGTAGTTCCCTAACTATCAGCTGCTGATATACCATGCCATAGAGCTGTGATTGACATAAAAACCCAGCAAAAGTAAATAATCATGATAAAAACATGGGACATTCCTTTAAAATGTTCTGGGGACAAGGGGACAGTGTGTTATACAATGGGACAATCCATTTAAAAACAGGGACACCTGGTCACCCTATGCTACTGTCAATGTATGCAGCCATCTCTCAAAATCTGAAACGGCTCTTGAGACACTTGCACTGTTCAACTTGCTCCCACTATTTTGAAACTATTTCTGTTTTTTTAACCCTTTAAGGACACAGATTTCAGTTTGCTCAATTGTTTTATGACGGAAAAGTTCCATCATATGTCCTTAAGAGGTTAAAGGGACAATAAACACATGGGGGCCTAGTTATCAAGCCGTCAACCTCAAATACGCTGGAATTCCGCAGCGTATTTGTGGTGAGGTTGATTCGCCTTAGTTATTAAAGGCAAGAGACCGGCAAAAGTAGAATTTTGTGACGTAAACTTCGATCCGCCGGACTCAGTCCGACACAGATCGATTCTTACATCACTCCAGATGTTCCGCACACAAGTACGGCACAATCTGACTACTTTTGCTAGTTATCAAAAAACTAGCAGGTACGCTCGGCACTTTTATGGCCCAGCGTACCTGGTTTTCAAACCGCCACCCTGGAGGCGGCGGATCCCAAAGGAATCAATGGGAGTCTGACCATAGCGAAAGTACAAGTTCGCTGCTGCCAGACATCCCATTGATTCCTATGGGAGATGTCTGCACCTAACACCCTAACATGTACCCCGAGTCTAAACACCCCTAATCTGTCCCCCCTACACCGCCGCAACTAAATAAAGTTATTACCCCCTAAACCGCCGCACCCGGAGCCCATCGCAAGCTACTCTATACATATTAACCCCTAAACCGCCACTCCCGGAGCCCACCGCAAGCTACTCTATACATATTAACCCCTAAACCGCCGCTCCCGGAGCCCACCGCAACTATAATAAATGTATTAACCCCTAAACCGCCGCTGCCGGAGCCCACCGCAAGCTACTCTATACATATTAACCCCTAAACCGCCGCTCCCAGAGCCCACAGCAAGCTACTCTATACATATTAACCCCTAAACCGCCGCTCCCGGAGCCCACCGCAACTATAATAAATGTATTAACCCCTAAACCGCCGCTCCCGGAGCCCACCGCCACCTACATTATACCTAGTAACCCCTATCCTGCCCCCTATACCGCCGCCCTCTATAAAAACGTTATTAACCCCTATCCTGCTGATCCCGCACCTCGCCGCAAATAAATAAATAGTTTAACCCCTAAACCACCGCTCCCTGAACCCGCCGCAACCTATATTAAATTTATTAACCCCTATCCTGCCCCCCTACACCGTCGCCACTGTAATAAATTTATTAACCCCTGTCCTGCCCCCCACTACACTGCCGCCACTGTAATAAATTTATTAACCCCTAAACCTAAGTCTAACACTAACCCTAAAAACCCCTTAACTTAAATATTAATTAAATAAATCTTAATAATATTTCTCTTATTAACTAAGTTAATCCTATTTAAAACTAAATACTTACCTTTAAAATAAACCCTAATATAGCTACAATATAAATAATAATTATATTGTAGCTATCTTAGGATTTATTTTTATTTTACAAGCATCTTTCAATTTATTTTAACTAGGTACAATAGCTATTAAATAGTTATTAACTATTTAATAGCTTACCTAGCTAAAATAAAGAGAAATTAACCTGTAAAATAAAAACTAACCTAAGTTACAATTACACCTAACACTACACTATACTTAAATAAATTATTCCTATTTAAAACTAAATACTTACCTTTGAAATAAACCCTAATATAGCTACAATATAAATAATAATTATATTGTAGCTATCTTAGGATTTATTTTTATTTTACAGGTAACTTTGTATTTATTTTAGCTAGTTAGAATAGTTATTAAATAGTTATTAACTATTTAATAACTACCTAGCTAAAAGAAATACAAAATTACCTGTAAAATAAATCCTAACCTAAGTTACAATTAAACCTAATACTACACTATCATTAAATTAACTAAATAAACTACCTACAAATAACTACAATTAAATACAATTACATAAACTAACTAAAGTACAAAAAATAAAAAAAGCTAAATTACAAAAAATAAAAAAATAAGTTACAAACATTTTAAAAATATTACAATTTTAAGCTACTTACACCTAATCTAAGCCCCCTAATAAAATAACAAACCCCCCCAAAATAAAAAAATGCCCTACCCTATTCTAAATTTAAAAAGTTCATAGCTCTTTTACCTTACCAGCCCTTAAAAGGGCCATTTGTGGGGCATGCCCCAAAGAATTCAGCTCTTTTGCCTGTAAAAGAAAAATACAACCCCCCCAACATTAAAACCCACCACCCACATACCCCTAATCTAACCCAAACCCCCCTTAAAATAACCTAACACTAATCCCCTGAAGATCATCCTACCTTGTCTTCACTCAGCCGAGCAGCGATGGTACCGAAGAGGACATCCGGAGCGGCAGAAGTGATCATCCAAGGGGCGCTGAAGAAATCTTCCATCCGATGAAGTGATCCTCCAAGCGGCGCTAAAGAAGTCTTCCATCCGGGCGATGTCATCTTCCAAGAGGCGCTGAAGAAGTCTTCTATCTGGGCGATGTCATCTTCCACAGCCAATAGAATGAGAGCTCAATCTGATTGGC
The DNA here is from genome assembly GCF_027579735.1 of Bombina bombina. Lineage (NCBI taxonomy): Eukaryota > Metazoa > Chordata > Amphibia > Anura > Bombinatoridae > Bombina > Bombina bombina. The sequence continues at coordinate 232,171,037 of NC_069504.1, read as the reverse complement.
TGATTGGATCAGCCAATCGGATTAAACTTGAATCTGATTTTTCCTACCTTAATTCCGATTGGCTGATAGAATCCTATCAGCCAATCGGAATTGAAGGGACGCCATCTTGGATGACGTCCCTTAAAGGAGCCTTCATTCGTCGGTAGTCCGTCGGTAAAGAAGGATGTTCCGCGTCGGCGGGATGAAGATTGAAGACCCGGCTTGGAAGATGACATCGCTCGGATAGAAGACTTCTTCAGCGCCTCTTGGAAGATGACATCGCCCGGATGGAAGACTTCTTTAGCGCCGCTTGGAGGATCACTTCATCGGATGGAAGATTTCTTCAGCGCCCCTTGGATGATCACTTCTGCCGCTCCGGATGTCCTCTTCGGTACCATCGCTGCTCGGCTGAGTGAAGACAAGGTAGGATGCCCCACAAATGGCCCTTTTAAGGGCTGGTAAGGTAAAAGAGCTTTGAACTTTTTTAATTTAGAATAGGGTAGAGCATTTTTTTATTTTGGGGGGGTTTGTTATTTTATTAGGGGGCTTAGATTAGGTGTAAGTAGCTTAAAATTGTTGTAATATTTTTAAAATGTTTGTAACTTATTTTTTTATTTTTTGTAACTTAGCTTTTTTTAGTTTTTGTACTTTAGTTAGTTTATGTAATTGTATTTAATTGTAGTTATTTGTAGTTAATTTATTTAATTTATTTAATGATAGTGTAGTGTTAGGTTTAATTGTAACTTAGGTTAGGATTTATTTTACAGGTAATTTTGTATTTCTTTTAGCTAGGTAGTTATTAAATAGTTAATAACTATTTAATAACTATTCTAACTAGCTAAAATAAATACAAAGTTATCTGTAAAATAAAAATAAATCCTAAGATAGCTTCAATATAATTATTATTTATATTGTAGCTATATTAGGGTTTATTTTACAGGTAAGTATTTAGTTTTAAATAGGAATAATTTATTTAAGTATAGTGTAGTGTTAGGTGTAATCGCAACTTAGGTTAGTTTTTATTTTACAGGTTAATTTCTCTTTATTTTAGCTAGGTAAGCTATTAAATAGTTAATAACTATTTAATAGCTATTGTACCTAGTTAAAATAAATTGAAATTTGCCTGTAAAATAAAAATAAATCCTAAGATAGCTACAATATAATTATTATTTATATTGTAGCTATATTAGGGTTTATTTTAAAGGTAAGTATTTAGTTTTAAATAGGATTAATTTAGTTCATAATAGAAATATTATTTAGATTTATTTAATTAATATTTAAGTTAGGGGGGTGTTAGGGTTAGTGTTAGACTTAGGTTTAGGGGTTAATAAATTTATTACAGTGGCTTCGGTGTAGAGGGGGGCAGGATAGGGGTTAATAAATTTATTATAGGTGGCGACAGTGTAGGGGGGCAGATTAGGGGTTAATAAATTTAAAATAGGTTGCGGCAGGGTCTAGGAGCGGCGGTTTAGGGGTTAATACATTTATCAGAGTTGCGGCGGGGTCTAGGAGCGGTGGTTTAGGGATTAGTACATTTATCAGAGTTGCGGCAGGGTCTAGGAGCGGCGGTTTAGGGGTTAGTAACTTTATTTAGTTGCGGGAGGCTCCGGGGGCGCCGGTATAGGGGGTAGAACAGTGTAGTTAGTGTGTGCGCTTAGTGACAGACTAGCAATAAAGCTGGGAAAAAGCCGAAGAGCAGCGAGATCGGATGAGTGATAACTCTCACAGTCCGCTGCTCATCGCCCCGTACTTGGTGCACAGCTTTTTGACAGCTTTATTTGATAACTTAGGCGAAATTTTTCAGGTCCGCGGCGGCGATGTGAGACGAGCTTAGGCGGGCGTATTGGACCGGCGAAGGCAGGAAAGTTGACACATTGATAACTACCCCCCCCCCCTTGTAATTACATGACATTTCGGTTGTGTTGCTATAGAATAAAATACCAGGCAAGTCTTAAAGTTTTTAAAACACTTGAGACACTTGTACTGTTCAACTTGCTTCCACTATTTTGCAACCTTTTCTGTTTTTTTAAAGGGACAATAAACACCTTGTTATTACATGGCATTTCTGTTGTGTTGCTATAGAATAAAATACCAGGCAAGTCTTAACGTTTTTAAAACAAATTAACATCCTTTTTCCTGAAATTATTTTTCATTAGTCAAACTCAGTCCACTATTTAACAATCTGGAGGAGCCAATCTGGGCTTTACTCCACAGACAACAAGGTTAGCGACTGTCATAAAGTTAGAATAAAGTACTATCGGCTAGATTTAGAGTTGAGCGGTAGCCGTCAAAACCAGCGTTAGAGGCTCCTAACGCTGGTTTTTACCGCCCTCTGGAATTTGGAGTCAGTCAGGAAAGGGTCTAACGCTCACTTTGCAGCCGCAACTTTTCCATACCGCAGATCCCCCTACGCCATTTGCGTATCCTATCTTTTCAATGGGATCTTTCTAACGCCGGTATTTAGAGTCGTGGCTGAAGTGAGCGTTAGAAATCTAACGACAAAACTCCAGCCGCAAAAAAAAGTCAGTAGTTAAGAGCTTTCTGGGCTAACGTCGGTTTATAAAGCTCTTAACTACTGTGCTCTAAAGTACACTAACACCCATAAACTACCTATGTACCCCTAAACCGAGGCCTAATCGGCCGCTCCGTACACCGCCGCCAGCTACGTTATCCCTATGTACCCCTAATCTGCTGCCTCTAACATCGCCGACCACTATGTTATATTTATTAACCCCTAATCTGCCGCCCCCGCTATCGCTGACACCTGCATATTATTATTAACCCCTAATCTGCCGCTCCGTACACCGCCGCCAGCTACATTATACCTATGTACCCCTAATCTGCTGCCCCTAACACCGCCGACCCCTATATTATATTTATTAACCCCTAATCTGCCCCCAACAACATCGCCTCCATCTACCTACAATAATTAACCCCTAATCTGCCGACCGGATCTCATCGCTACTATAATAAATGTATTAACCCATAAAGCTAAGTCTAACTCTAACCCTAACACCCCCCTAACTTAAATATAATTTAAATCTAACAAAATAAATTAACTATTATTAAATAAATCATTCCTATTTACAGCTAAATACTTACCTGTAAAATAAACCCTAATATAGCTACAATATAAATTATAATTATATTGTAGCTATTTTAGGATTAATATTTATTTTACAGGCAACTTTGTAATTATATTAACCAGGTACAATAGCTATTAAATAGTTAATAACTATTTAATAGTTACCTAGTTAAAATAATTACAAAATTGCCTGTAAAATAAATCCTAACCTAAGTTACAATTAAACCTAACACTACACTATCAATAAATTAATTAAATACAATACCTACAAATATATACAATGAAATAAACTAAAGTACAAAAAATAAAAAAGAACTAAGTTACAAAAAATAAAAAAATATTTATAAACATTAGAAAAATATTACAATAATTTTAAACTAATTACACCTACTCTAAGCCCCCTAATAAAATAACAAAGCCCCCCAAAATAAAAAAAATGCCCTACCCTATTCTAAAATTAAAATAGAAAAGCTCTTTTACCTTACCAGCCCTGAAAAGGGCCCTTTGCGGGGCATGCCCCAAATAATTCAGCTCTTTTGCCTGTAAAAAAAAAACATACAATACCCCCCCCCCAACATTACAACCCACCACCCACATACCCCTAATCTAACCCAACCCCCCCTTAAATAAACCTAACACTAAGCCCCTGAAGATCTCCCTACCTTGTCTTCACCTCACTGGGTTCAGTGATCGGTCCAGAAGAGGGTCCGAAGTCTTGATCCAAGCGGCGGGAGAAGAACTTCATCATCGGGCTGAAGTCGGAAGTCCATCATCGGGATGAAGTCTTCTATCAAGCGGCATCTTCAATCTTCTTTCTTCCGGAGCGGAGCGGAGCCATATTCTTCCTAGCCGACACGGATCCATCCTCTTCAACCGCCGCCTACTCGCCGAATGACGGTTCCTTTAAATGACGTCATCCAAGATGGCGTCCCTCGAATTTCGATTGGCTGATAGGATTCTATCAGCCAATCGGAATTAAGGTAGGAATATTCTGATTGGCTGATGGAATCAGCCAATCAGATTCAAGTTCAATCCGATTGGCTGATCCAATCAGCCAAACAGATTGAGCTTGCATTCTATTGGCTGTTCCGATCAGCCAATTAAATTAATTTATTGATAGTGTAGTGTTAGGTTTAATTGTAGATAATTGTAGGTATTTTAGTTAATTTATTTATTGATAGTGTAGTGTTAGGTTTAATTGTAACTTAGGTTAGGATTTATTTTACAGGTAATTTTGTAATTATTTTAACTAGGTAACTATTAAATAGTTATTAACTATTTAATAGCTATTGTACCTGGTTAATATAATTACAAAGTTGCCTGTAAAATAAATATTAATCCTAAAATAGCTACAATATAATTATAATTTATATTGTAGCTATATTAGGGTTTATTTTACAGGTAAGTATTTAGCTTTAAATTGGAATAATTTATTTAATAATAGTTTATTTATTTTGTTAGATTTAAATTATATTTAAGTTAGGGGGGTGTTAGGGTTAGAGTTAGACTTAGCTTTAGGGGTTAATACATTTATTATAGTAGCGGTGAGATCCGGTCGGCAGATTAGGGGTTAATTATTGTAGGTAGGTGGAGGCGATGTTGTGGGGGGCAGATTAGGGGTTAATAAATATAATATAGGGGTCGGCGGTGTTAGGGGCAGCAGATTAGGGGTACATAGGTAATTAGGGGTACATAGGTATAATGTAGCTGGCGGCGTTGTACGGAGCGGCAGATTAGGGGTTAATAATAATATGCAGGTGTCAGCGATAGTGGGGGCGGCAGATTAGGGGTTAATAAATATAACATAGTGGTCGGCGATGTTAGGGGCAGCAGATTAGGGGTACATAGGGATAACGTAGCTGGCAGCGGTATACAGAGCAGCAGATTAGGGGTTAAAAAAAATATGCAGGTGTCAGCGATAGCGGGGTGGCAGATTAGGGGTTAAGAAGTGTAAGGTTAGGGGTGTTTAGACTCGGGGTACATGTTAGAGTGTTAGGTGCAGACGTAGGAAGTATTTCCCCATAGAAAACAATGGGGCTGCGTTAGGAGCTGAATGCTGCTTTTTTGCAGGTGTTAGGTTTTTTTCAACTCAAATGGCCCCATTGTTTTCTATGGGGGAATCGTGCACAAGCACGTTTTTGAAGCTGGCCGCGTCCGTAAGCAACGCTGGTATTTAGAGTTGCAGTGGCGGTAAATATGCTCTACGCTTCCTTTTTTGGAGCCTAACACAGCCATTCTGTGAACTCTAAATACCAGCGGTATTTAAAAGGTGCTGGGGAAAAAAAGCATGCGTAGCTAACGCACCCCTTTGGCTGCAGAACTCTAAATCTAGCCGTATGTTTTGCAGCTGTTATATGTTAAAGCCAATTAGTAAAATATATGTAGCAGGATTGGCCTTGGAAAGTCAGCAAAGTGCTTTTCTGTTCTGAGAATTAGCAATTAGAAATTGCTCAATTTTTACATGAAAGGGACACAAAATAAATAATAAAAATAGATTACAAAGTTGTTTCATTATGCATAACTAAATACTTTATATGAAAATCACAAGGTCTTTATTGTGCCTTGAAGATTTTGTTTACTGCACTAAACATTCTTCATTTGTGATATGCCCTGAACATGTGCTGTAGTCTCCAACAATGTGTTTATTACACAGCACCCACATAATTAGCTTTCTCGTGGTCTAATACCTTGTTTCTCAGCCTGTGGTACATTCACCTCTTAGCATTGGGCAAAGGGTATTATACCACCCGTATTTTCATTATTTTTGCTATGATAGAGCTAATGTAAACAATTGGTGTATCATAGAAACCAGTGTTTCTCAGTTCTACCCTGAAGTACCCATAACAGGTAAACAAAAATAAAAAAGCACCTTAATAACTTTCCCTAGCTGCCCTCAGCTTAGGAGATAAGAAGAACCATCTTTTAATGCTAGGTGAACCTAGGTTACAAAATGGCAGTGACCAATACTCCATAGAGGCTAAACTTTTACACTTATTACTTCAATATTTAAATAACTAATAACATTTATAAACACATTTTCATATTATCCTTAGGATTATATTTGTTTCTAATATATCACTATGTCTAAAATGTATTTAGTGTTTAACGTCCCTTTAAGTTGTTTCCAAATAATTAGCTCCTAATTGTCTTCAGAAAACTCGACTCATCCAATGCAAGGGCAGCTGGGCCTGTACTCTACAGAAGCTGTTATATTAAATGGACACTAAACCCAAATTTTTTTCTTTTGTGATTCAGATAGAGCATGCAATTTTAAGCAACTTTCTAATTTACTCCTATTATCAATTTTTCTGGACAGCACTTTTTTATTGGTGAATGAATTTATCCACCAATCAGCAAGGACAACCCAGGTTGTTCACCAAAAATGGGCCGGCATCTAAACTTACATTCTTGCATTTCAAATAAAGATACCAAGAGAATAAAGAAAATTTGATAATAGGAGTAAATTAGAATGTTGCATAAAATGTCATGCTCTATCTGAATCACAAAAGACAAAATTTGGGTTCAGTGTCCCTTTAAGCATTCCCACCATGAGCCTATGTCTAAATTTTATATCAGCTATGTTTACTTTTACTCACAAAAAGCAGGGATCATAGTTTCCCCGAGGAATGTTTACATTCCTGGGAAGTTCCGCTAGAATTAGTTTATTTGAAACAAAAGTATACTGGAAGCCTAAAGTGCCATGTATTTTTCTTAGACGCCATATGAACATTGCAAGGGATGTTTCCATTTTATGTTGTTTAAACTAACACTCTTAGGATCTCTGTAACATATCAAAATTGGGTAAATGTCCTAGATTCAAATTAAAAGTAAAGTTAAAAAATAAAATCAGTTTAACATAAAATGATGGCTCATGTGTCTGAGAGAGGCGGTCCCAGTGTCTCTTGGCCCCGAGCTGCCGTGCTAAGCGATGACGTCACAACCTGCCTTACAATCCACTTGCAGACGTGTGATAACTTCTCAATGGCCCTACTACATTCACTAGGGCCTAGATTTAGAGTTTGGCGTTAGCAGTGAAAACCAGCGTTAGAGGCTCCTAACGCTGGTTTTAGGCTACCTCCGGTATTTGGAGTCACTCAAAAAAGGGTCTAACGCTCACTTTTCAGCCGCGACTTTTCCATACCGCAGATCCCCTTACGTAAATTGCGTATCCTATCTTTTCAATGGGATTTTTCTAACTCCGGTATTTAGAGTCGTGTCTGAAGTGAGCGTTAGAAATCTAACGACAAAACTCCAGCCGCAGGAAAAAAGTCAGTAGTTAAGAGCTTTCTGGGCTAACGCCGGTTCATAAAGCTCTTAACTACTGTACTCTAAAGTACACTAACACCCATAAACTACCTATGTACCCCTAAACCGAGGTCCCCCCACATCGCCGCAACTCGATTAAATTTTTTTAACCCCTAATCTGCCGACCGCCAACTACGTTATCCTTATGTACCCCTAATCTGCTGCTCCTAACACCGCCGACCCCTATATTATATTTATTAACCCCTAATCTGCCCCCCACAACGTCGCCGCCAGCTACCTACACTTATTAACCCCTAATCTGCCGACCGCAAAGCGCCGCCACCTACGTTATCCTTATGTACCCCTAATCTGCTGCCCCTAACACCGCCGACCCCTATATTATATTTATTAACCCCTAATCTGCCCCCCTCAACGTCGCCTCCACCTGCCTACACTTATTAACCCCTAATCTGCCGAGCGGACCGCACCGCTACTATAATAAAGTTATTAACCCCTAATCCGCCTCACTAACCCTATAATAAATAGTATTAACCCCTAATCTGCCCTCCCTAACATCGCCGACACCTAACTTCAATTATTAACCCCTAATCTGCCGACCGGAGCTCACCGCTTTTCTAATAAATGTATTAACCCCTAAAGCTAAGTCTAACCCTAACACTAACACCCCCCTAAATTAAATATAATTTTAATCTAACGAAATTAATTAACTCTTATTAAATAAATTATTCCTATTTAAAGCTAAATACTTACCTGTAAAATAAATCCTAATATAGCTACAATATAAATTATAATTACATTGTAGCTATTTTAGGATTAATATTTGTTTTACAGGCAACTTTGTAATTATTTTAACCAGGTACAATAGCTATTAAATAGTTAAAAACTATTAAATAGCTACCTAGTTAAAATAATTACAAAATTACCTGTAAAATAAATCCTAACCTAAGTTACAATTAAACCTAACACTATACTATCATTAAATTAATTAAATAAAATACCTATAATTACCTACAATTAAACCTAACACTACACTATCAATAAATAAATTAAATACAATTCCTACAAATAACTACAATGAAATAAACTAACTAAAGTACAAAAAATAAAAAAGAACTAAGTTACAAAAAATAAAAAAATATTTACAAACATAAGAAAAATATTACAACAATTTTAAACTAATTACACCTACTCTAAGCCCCCTAATAAAATAACAAAGACCCCCAAAATAAAAAATGCCCTACCCTATCCTAAATTACTAAAGTTCAAAGCTCTTTTACCTTACCAGCCCTGAACAGGGCCCTTTGCGGGGCATGCCCCAAGAAGTTCAGCTCTTTTGCCTGTAAAAAAAAAACATACAATACCCCCCCCCCCAACATTACAACCCACCACCCACATACCCCTAATCTAACCCAAACCCCCCTTAAATAAACCTAACACTAAGCCCCTGAAGATCATCCTACCTTGTCTTCACCTCACCAGGTATCACCGATCCGTCCTGGCTCCAAAATCTTCATCCAACCCAAGCGGGGGCTGGCGATCCATCATCCGGTGGCTGAAGAGGTCCAGAAGAGGCTCCAAAGTCTTCATCCTATCCGGGAAGAAGAGGCGATCCGGACCGGCAACCATCTTGATCCAAGCGGCATCTTCTATCTTCATCCGATGACGACCGGCTCCATCCTGAAGACCTCCACCGCGGACCCATCTTCTTCCGGCGACGTCCAACTGAAGAATGACGGTTCCTTTAAGGGACGTCATCCAAGATGGCGTCCCTCGAATTCCGATTGGCTGATAGGATTCTATCAGCCAATCGGAATTAAGGTAGGAATATTCTGATTGGCTGATGGAATCAGCCAATCAGAATCAAGTTCAATCCGATTGGCTGATCCAATCAGCCAATCAGATTGAGCTCGCAATTTATTGGCTCATCAATAAAATAAATATTAATCCTAAAATAGCTATAATATAATTATAATTTATATTGTAGCTATATTAGGATTTATTTTACAGGTAAGTATTTAGCTTTAAATAGGAATAATTTATTTAATAAGAGATAATTAATTTCGTTAGATGTAAATTATATTTAACTTAGGGGGGTGTTAGTGTTAGGGTTAGACCTAGCTTTAGGGGTAATACATTTATTAGAATAGCGGTGAGCTCCAGTCGGCAGATTAGGGGTTAATAATTGAAGTTAGGTGTCGGCGATGTTAGGGAGGGCAGATTAGGGGTTAATACTATTTATTATAGGGTTAGTGAGGCGGATTAGGGGTTAATAACTTTATTATAGTAGCGCTCAGGTCCGCTCGGCAGATTAGGGGTTAATAAGTGTAGGCAGGTGGAGGCGACGTTGTGGGGGGCAGATTAGGGGTTAATAAATATAATATAGGGGTCGGCGATGTTAGGGCAGCAGATTAGGGGTACATAGGGATAATGTAAGTAGCGGCGGTTTACGGAGCAGCAGATTAGGGGTTAATAATAATATGCAGGGGTCAGCGATAGCGGGGGCGGCAGATTAGGGGTTAATAAGTGTAAGTTTAGGGGTGTTTAGACTCGGGGTACATGTTAGAGTGTTAGGTGCAGACGTAGGAAGTGTTTCCGCATAGCAAACAATGGGGCTGTGTTAGGTTTTTTTTCAGCTCAAACAGCCCCATTGTTTTCTATGGGGGAATCGTGCACGAGCACGTTTTTGAGGCTGGCCGCTTGCGTAAGCAACTCTGGTATCGAGAGTTGAAGCTGCGTTAAATATGCTCTACACTCCTTTTTTGGAGCCTAACGCAGCCTTTATCTGGACTCTCAATACCAGAGTTATTTTTATGGTGCGGCCAGAAAAAAGCCGGCGTTAGCTTTTCGGGTCGTTACTGACAAAACTCTAAATCTAGCCGTAAGAAAGGAAAGCCCCATTTACTAGAGCTCTGCAATGCAGGTTATAAATAGTTTCCCACTGAAAATATTTAACATTTGTTTCTTTTTCATATGTCACTGGCCTCTTTAAAGAGAGAGTCTACTCCAGAATATTTATTCTTTAAAAGAAAGATAATTCCTTTATTACCCATTCCCCAGTTTTACATAATCAACAGTTATATTAATATACTTTTAACCTCTGTGATTACCTTGTATCTAAGCTCCTGCAGACTGCCCCCTTATTTCAGTTATTTTGTCAAACTTGCATTTTAGTCAATCAGCTGGCTCACAAATAACTCCACGGGATATAGAACAATGTTATCTATATGACCCACACAAAATAGTAATGTCTAGCTGTGGGAAACTGTCAAAATGCACTGAGATAAGAGGTCTTCAAGGGTTTAGAAATCAGCATATGAGCCCTCATGCGTTTAGCTTTCAACAAGGAATACCAAAAGAACAAAGCACATTTGATGATACAAGTAAATTGGAAAGTTGTTTAAAATTGCATGCCCTATCTGAATCATGACAGCTTAATTTTGACTAGACTGTCCCTTTAAGTCTTGGTATCAGACACTCTGCCCATTTTAGATATAGTTTGTGGTCTTAAAGGGATAGGAAAGTCAAAATTAAAGGGACATGAAACCCCCCAAAAAAATCTTTCATGATTGAGATAGAGAATGCAATTTCAAACAACGTCCCAGTTTACTAATATTAGATCATTTGCTTTATTCTTTAGGTATTCTTTGTTGAAGAAAGAGCAATGCACATGGGTGATCCAATCACACAAGGCATCTATGTGCAGCCACCAATCAGCAGATACTAAGCTTATTTAGATATGCTTTTCAACAAATTATATCAAGAGAATGAAACAAATTAGATAATAGAAGTATATTGCAAAGTATTTTACAATTGCATGTTCTTTCTAAATTATGAAATAAAAATTGGATTTGTTCTATTATCAAAGTTACTTTATTCTCTTGGTATTTTTTGTTGTGCATATCCTACATTACTGGGAGCTAGCTGATGATCGGTGGCTACACACATTTGTCTCATGCCATTGGCTCACTAGAAGTGTTTAGCTAGTTCCAAGCTAAATTGAACTATGGAGCTGAATTTAAAAAATTATATACAAGCAATAACCCAATAATAAAATGCTCTAAACATGTTAGAGCATTTTATTTTTACACTTTTATATCCCTTTAACACTATTGGGCATAGTTCCACATAGTAGCTGAAAAATGTCAAATATCTTCCTTTTTTTACAAAGAGATGTTCATGGGATATTTTCTACTCAGCTTTGTAAAGTTGCATCACTTTCAAGTGATTTAGTTTATGAGTACCAAGTCCCTTTAACTTGCCTTTTAGAACATGTTCATAATACCATAGGCGAATGTGTGCTTTTTCCCACAAGAGGTTAAATTTTATGAGATGGACTTATCTAGAGCCAGTTAAAAGTACAGATATTGCCTTCAGATAAAGTACTCAGTCAGTTCAGATCAGGTACCTGATCTGCCAAATCCCCTGTTTTAGCAAGGGCTGAGTATCTGTCTTTGCCTACCTTGGGGAATGTATTAGAAATAGTGTGGATTTGGAATCTGAATGTAGCTTGTAGCTTTTCTGTGGATGATATCTTTTAAACTGGTTTTGAATTGGTTTTGAGTTAAAAAAACAACATCCTTATACATAACCTAAAGTGCTATTTGGGAAGAGCTGTAGTCAGCTTATCTGCCTGTTTAAAAACAAAGGTGGGAACGCTTAGCCCTGGGGAGGGTCCATGTTCTCTTACATCCTTAGATCCAGGCTATAGACTAACCTAAGCCTATGTTGCAGCTGTTTCATTCAATGTTCCTATCACTGAGTATGTAAAACTGCAACTGGTAGCAAGATATAAATAAAGTTAGCATTTTGAAACATTTGGTACCATAATGAACTGAATATGTTTCACCGTTGTGTAATTGCATATACAAGTAATATTAGCAGACACAATAGAGGTATACAAAGCCATGACAAATAGCAACCATATCCTACTACAAGAAGCGTTAAAAAAAATGGAACAATGTATATTTTGCTATCATGTTTATATCTGGCCAATACATCTATTCTTCATTCTATTATAGAACACACTGCATCCTTGGCAGGGATTAGTCTTCATATATACATACAACAGTTCATATAAAGACATAATAGCATGCAATTCAAATTGTTTAGTAAACAACAGAAAGAAACTTGTCCCAACAAATCTATGTACTGAGGGGACTTCTCTGCAGTCTACAAGTAACTGGTTTATTAAATATTTCTCTTACTCACTACCATGTAATTAGGCTGGAAAGATGATAATGTACAGGACATTCCATATCACAATATGGGTAGTTTACTAAACAATGATTTTATGTGGCATAAATTATGTTTAGCTTCTAAAGTCAAATCAGGAACTGATTACAACATCCAACAACAGATAGAGAGATCCCTACCACTCAGATGAATCACAATTATGGCCACGTTTACCAGATGATCAAACTGTTATAATCCCCATGACCCATTTGACTTACCTTCTATGTTGATTTTCTGAGGAAACTTTTATTAGCTGGTTTTTTTCCATTGCATAATCAAAGCAACTGATTCATTGTTTATTATTTAATTAGTGTAATTGACTATCATTCACCTAGATAACGAGTTTTGCATTAACAGGGGTGCGGTGCTAACGAGCAGTTTTCCCGCACCGCTCACTTGCAGACAACGCTGGTATTACGGCTTTTTAGAAACCCGACGTTAGCCGCAGAAAAGTGAGCGGAGAGCAAAATTTTGCTCCACATCTCACCTCAATACCAGCGCTGCTTACGGTAGCGGTGAGCTGGCAAAACATGCTCGTGCATGATTTCCCCATAGGAATCAATGAGGGTGAGCCAGCTGGAAAAAAACCTAACACCTGTAAAAAAGCAGCGTTCAGCTCCTAACGCAGCCCCATTGATTCCTATGGGGAAATACTTTTATGTCTACACCTAACACCCTAACATGAACCCCTAGTCTAAACACCCCTAATCTTACACTTATTAACCCCTAATCTGTCACTCCGGACACCGCCACCACCTACATTATACATATGAACCCCTAATCTGCTGCCCCCAACATCGCCGACACCTACATTATATTTATTAACCCCTAATCTGCCCCCCCAATGTCGCCGCCACCTACCTACACTTATTAACCCCTAATCTGCCGTCCCCAACGTCGCCACCACTATAATAAAGTTATTAACCCCTAAACCTAAATCTAACTCTAACACCCCCTAACTTAAATATAATTTAAATAAATCTAAATAAAATAACTACAATTAACTAAATTATTCCTATTTAAAACTAAATACTTACCTGTAAAATAAATCCTAAGCTAGCTACAATATAACTAATAGTTACATTGTAGCTAGCTTAGGGTTTATTTTTATTTTACAGGCAACTTTGTATTTATTTTAACTAGGTACAATAGTTATTAAATAGTTATTAACTATTTAATAGCTACCTAGTTAAAATAAAGTCAAATTTACCTGTAAAATAAATCCTAACCTAATTTACAATTACACCTAACACTACACTATAATTAAATTAATTATCTAAACTAAATACAATTAAATACAATTAAATACAATTATCTAAAGTACGGAAAAAAAACACTAAATTACAGAAAATAATAAAATAATTACAAGTTTTTCAAACTAATTACACCTAATCTAATCCACCTAATAAAATAAAAAAGCCCCCCAAAATAATAAAAAGCCCTACCCTATACTAAATTACAAATAGCCCTTAAAAGGGCCTTTTGCTGGGCATTGCGCCAAAGTAATCAGCTCTTTTACCTGTAAAAAAAAGTACAATACCCCCCCAACATTAAAACCCACCACCCACACACCCAACCCTACTCTAAAACCTACGCAATACCCCCTTAATAAAATCTATCACTAACCCCTTGAAGATCACCCTACCTTGAGAAGTCTTCACCCAACCGAGCCGAAGTCCTCAACCAAGCCGGGCGAAGTGGTCCTCCAGACGGGCAGAAGTCTTCATCCAAGCCGGGAAGAAGAGGTCCTCCAGACGGGCAGAAGTCTTCATCCAGGCGGCATCTTCTATCTTTATCCATCCGGCGCAGAGCGGGTCGAACTTCAAGACATCCAACGCGGAGCATCCTCTTCAAACGAAATCCAACTGAAGAATGAAGGTTCCTTTAAATGACGTCATCCAAGATGGCGTCCCTTGAATTCCGATTGGCTGATAGAATTCTATCAGCCAATCGGAATTAAGGTAGAAAAAATCATATTGGCTGATGCAATCAGCCAATAGGATTGAAGTACAATCCTATTGGCTGATCCAATCAGCCAATAGGATTGAGCTGGCATTCTATTGGCTGATTGGATCAGCCAATAGAATGCAAGCTCAATCCTATTGGCTGATTGCATTAGCCAATAGGATTTTTTCTACCTTAATTCCGATTGGCTGAATTCTATCAGCCAATCGGAATTCAAGGGACGCCATCTTGGAGGACGTCATTTAAAGGAACCTTCATTCTTCAGTTGGACTTCGTTTGAAGAGGATGCTCCGTGTCGGATGTCTTGAAGATGGACCCGCTCCGTGCCGGATGGATGAAGATAGAAGATGCCGCCTGGATGAAGACTTCTGCCTGTCTGGAGTACCACTTTGCCCGGCTTCGTTGAGGACTTCGGCCCGGTTGGGTGAAGATTTCTTAAGGTAGGGTGATCTTCAAGGGGTTAGTGTTAGGTTTTATTAGGGGGGTATTGGGTGGTTTTTAGAGTAGGGTTGGGTGTGTGGGTTGTGGGTTTTAATGTTGGGGGGGTATTGTACTTTTTTTACAGGTAAAAGAGCTGATTACTTTGGGGCAATGCCTAGCAAAAGGCCCTTTTAAGGGCTATTTGTAATTTAGTATAGGGTAGGGCTTTTTATTATTTTGGGGGGCTTTTTTATTTTATTAGGGGGATTAGATTAGGTGTAATTAGTTTAAAAAACTTGTAATTATTTTATTATTTTCTGTAATTTAGGTTTTTTTTCGTACTTTAGATAATTTTTCTAAATTGTAATTAATTGTATTTAGTTTAGGTAATTAATTTAATTATAGTGTAGTGTTAGGTGTGATTGTAACATAGGTTAGGTTTTATTTTACAGGTAAATTTGTCTTTATTTTAACTAGGTAGTTATTAAATAGTTAATAACTATTTAATAACTATTGTACCTAGTTAAAATAAATACAAAGTTGCCTGTAAAATAAAAATAAACCCTAAGCTAGCTACAATGTAACTATTAGTTATATTGTAGCTAGCTTATGGTTTATTTTATAGGTAAGTATTTAGTTTTAAATAGGAATAATTTAGCTAATTGTAGTAATTTTATTTAGATTTATTTAAATTATATTTAAGTTTGGGGGGTTAGGGTTAGACTTAGATTTAGGGGTTAATACATTTAATATAGTTGCGGCGACGTTGGGGGCAGCAGATTAGGGGTTAATAAATGTAGATGTTAGGGATCGCAGATTAGGGGTTAATAAAAATGTAACTAGTGTTTGTGATGCAGGAGTGCGGCGGTTTAGGGATTAATATATTTTTTATAGTGGCGGCGATGTCCGTTTTGGCAGATTATGGGTTAAAACATTTATTTTAGTGTTTGCGATGTGGGGGGGGGCTCGGTTTAGGGGTTAATAGGTAGTTTATGGGTATTAGTGTACTTTTTAGCACTTTAGTTAAGAGTTTTATGTTACGGCGTTAGCCCATAAAACTCTTAAAGGGACAGTAAAGTAAAAAAAAATATTTCATGATTTAAATAGGGCATGTCATTTTAAACAACTTTCCCAATTACTTTTATTACCAATTTTGCTTTGTTCTCTTAGTATTCTTATTTGAAAGCTAAACCTAGGAGGTTCATACGCTAATTTCTTAGACCTTGAAGACTGCCTCTAATCTGAAAGCATATTGACAGTTTTTCACCACTAGAGGGCAATAGTTCATGTGTTTCATATAGATAACATTGAGCTCAGGCACGTGAAGCTCCTAGGAGTCAGCACTGATTGGCTAAAGATGCAAGTCTGTCAAAAGAACTGAAATAAGGGAGCAGTTTGCAGAGGCATAGATGCAAGGTTATCACAGAGCTAAAAAGTATATTATTATAACTGTGTTGGTTATGCAAAATTGGGAAATGGGTAAAAAAGGGATTATCTACCTTTTTAAACAAAAAAAATTCTTGTGTTTACTGTCCCTTTAACTACTGACTTTTATATGCGGTATCAGTCCTGACAGGAGAGGCTGTACCGCTCACTTTTTTGAAGACTCGTAATACCGGCGTTAGGCAAATCCCATTGAAAATATAGGATACGCAATTGACGTAAGTGGATTTGCAGTGTTTTCGAGTCTGGCCAAAAAAGTGAGCGGTACACCAGTACCTTAAAGACTCGTAATACCAGCGGGCATTAAAAAGCAGCGTTGGGACCTCTCAACGCTGCTTTTTAAGGCTAACGCAAGACTCGTAATCTAGCCGATTGTTTCTCTGTATACTTTCTTATCAGTGATTGTAGTTTGTGAATTGTAAATCACTGTTTTAGTATGTTGCTGCATTATTCAAACACAGATATTGTTGCTTGTTTGCTTAATCACTTATTAATACATATTGTCAAGTTGTTTTCTTGTTTACAGACTTTATTGCTTTGTACCCTCTAAGCACTTTATACACAATATATTTCACCTTTGAGTAAACAGCACTGATACACAATTTTTTATGTGGTAATGAATTAAAATAAAAATAGTATTTTGTTTTTCATTCACACTCTCACCAATGTCTTCTACCTCCTATGCAGCACATTAGTCTTTATTTATAGTTTTGCTTCAGGGAATGTAGAACACAGAATGCTTGTTTGTTGCAGTGTTTATGAATAATAAATTATTAAATAATGTTTTTTGGTTTTTCCCATTGCCATGAATGTTGTTGACCTTTTTTACTCACCCTGATGCCAGTCTTCTAATTCCCCTAGCATTTCATTTTAGTTTTGCATTGTGGTGCTTAATAATTAAACACTGCACTGCAATATTAAAATTATTGGCTGTAGATATTAACGGCTAGATTTAGGGGTTTGTCGGTAACGACCCGCGTAGCTAACGCTGGCTTTTTTCTGGCCGCACCTTTAAAATAACTCTGGTATTGAGAGTGCACAGAATGGCTGCGTTAGGCTCCAAAAAAGGAGCGTAGAGCATATTTAACGCAACTTCAACTCTCGATACCAGAGTTGCTTACGGACGCGGCCAGCCTCAAAAACGTGCTCGTGCACGATTCCCCCATAGAAAACAATGGGGCTGTTTGAGCTGAAAAAAAACCTAACACCTGCAAAAAAGCCGCGTTCAGCTCCTAAAGCAGCCCCATTGTTGTCTATGGGGAAACACTTCCTACGTCTGCACCTAACACTCTAACATGTACCCCGAGTCTATACACCCCTAACCTTACACTTATTAACCCCTAATCTGCCGCCCCCGCTATCGCTGACCCCTGCATATTATTATTAACCCCTAATCTGCCGCTCCGTACACCACCGCAACCTACGTTATCCCTATG
This sequence comes from Bombina bombina, assembly GCF_027579735.1. NCBI lineage: Eukaryota > Metazoa > Chordata > Amphibia > Anura > Bombinatoridae > Bombina > Bombina bombina. The sequence continues at coordinate 232,153,211 of NC_069504.1, read as the reverse complement.
TACCCCTAATCTGCTGCCCCTAACACCGCCGACCCCTATATTATATTTATTAACCCCTAATCTGCCCCCCACAACGTCGCCTCCACCTGCCTACACTTATTAACCCCTAATCTGCCGAGCAGACCGCACCGCTATTATAATAAAGTTATTAACCCCTAATCCGCCTCACTAACCCTATAATAAATAATATTAACCCCTAATCTGCCCTCCCTAACATCGCCGACACCTAACTTCAAACATTAACCCCTAATCTGCCGACTGGAGCTCACCGCTATTCTAATAAATGTATTAACCCCTAAAGCTAAGTCTAACCCTAACACTAACACCCCCCTAAATTAAATATAATTTAAATCTAACGAAATTAATTAACTCTTATTAAATAAATTATTCCTATTTAAAGCTAAATACTTACCTGTAAAATAAATCCTAATATAGCTACAATATAAATTAAAATTATATTATAGCTATTTTAGGATTTATATTTATTTTACAGGTAACTTTGTATTTATTTTAACCTGGTACAATAGCTATTAAATAGTTAAGAACTATTTAATAGCTAAAATAGTTAAAATAATTACAAATTTACCTGTAAAATAAATCCTAACCTAAGTTACAATTAAACCTAACACTACACTATCAATAAATTAATTAAATAAAATACCTACAATTACCTACAATTAAACCTAACACTACACTATCAATAAATTAATTAAATACAATATCTACAAATAAATACAATTAAATAAACTAACTAAAGTACAAAAAATAAAAAAGAACTAAGTTACAAAAAATAAAAAAATATTTACAAACATAAGAAAAATATTACAACAATTTTAAACTAATTACACCTACTCTAAGACCCCTAATAAAATAACAAAGCCCCCCAAAATAAAAAATGCCCTACCCTATTCTAAATTACAAAAGTTCAAAGCTCTTTTACCTTATCAGCCCTGAACAGGGCCCTTTGCGGGGCATGCCCAAAGAAATTCAGCTCTTTTTCCTGTAAAAAAACACATACAATACCCCCCCCCCCCAACATTACAACCCACCACCCACATACCCCTAATCTAACCCAAACCCCCCTTAAATAAACCTAACACTAAGCCCCTGAAGATCTTCCTACCTTGTCTTCACCTCACCGGGTATCACACCGATCCGTCCTGGCTCCGATATCTTCATCTAAGCCCAAGCGGGGGCTAGACATCCATCATCCGACGGCTGAAGAAGTCCAGAAGAGGGTCCAAAGTCTTCATCGTATCCGGGAAGAAGAGTAGATCCGGACCGGCAACCATCTTCTTCCAAGCGGCATCTTCTATCTTCATCCGATGAGGACCGGCTCCATCGTGAAGACCTCCAGCGCGGACCCATCTTCCGGCGACGTCCAACTGAAGAATGACGGTTCCTTTAAGGGACGTCATCCAAGATGGCGTCCCTCGAATTCCGATTGGCTGATAGGATTCTATCAGCCAATCGGAATTAAGGTAGGAACATTCTGATTGGCTGATGGAATCAGCCAATCAGAATCAAGTTCAATCCGATTGGCTGATCCGATCAGCCAATCAGAATGAGCTCGCATTCTATTGGCTGTTCCGATCAGATTGAATAAAAAATATTTTTTTATTTTTTGTAACTTAGTTCTTTTTTATTTTTTGTACTTTAGTTAGTTTATTTAATTGTATTTATTTGTAGATATTGTATTTAATTAATTTATTGATAGTGTAGTGTTAGGTTTAATTGTAGGTAATTGTAGGTATTTTATTTAATTTATTTATTGATAGTGTAGTGTTAGGTTTAATTGTAACTTAGGTTAGGATTTATTTTACAGGTAATTTTGTAATTATTTTAACTATTTTAGCTATTAAATAGTTCTTAACTATTTAATAGCTATTGTACCTGGTTAAAATAAATACAAAGTTACCTGTAAAATAAATATAAATCCTAAAATAGCTATAATATAATTTTAATTTATATTGTAGCTATATTAGGATTTAGTTTACAGGTAAGTATTTAGCTTTAAATAGGAATAATTTATTTAATAAGAGTTAATTAATTTTGTTAGATTTAAATTATATTTAACTTAGGGGGGTGTTAGTGTTAGGGTTAGACTTAGCTTTAGGGCTTAATACATTTATTAGAATAGCGGTGAGCTCCAGTCGGCAGATTAGGGGTTAATAATTGAAGTTAGGTGTCGGCGATGTTAGGGAGGGCAGATTAGGGGTTAATACTATTTATTATAGGGTTATTGAGGTGGGAGTGAGGTGGATTAGGGGTTAATAACTTTATTATAGTAGCGGTGAGATCCGCTCGGCAGATTAGGGGTTAATAAGTGTAGGCAGGTGGAGGCGAGGTTGAGGGGGGCAGATTAGGGGTTAATAAATATAATATAGGGGTCGGCGGTGTTAGGGGCAGCAGATTAGGGGTACATAGCTATAATGTAGGTGGCGGCTCTTTGCGGTCGGCAGATTAGGGGTTAATTATTGTAGGTAGCTGGCGGCGACGTTGTGGGGGACAGGTTAGGGGTTAATAAATATAATATAGGGGTCGGCGGTGTTAGGGGCAGCATATTAGGGGTACATAAGTATAACGTAGGTGGCGGTCGGCAGATTAGGGGCGATGTGGGGGAACCTCGGTTTAGGGGTGCATAGGTAGTTTATGGGTGTTAGTGTACTTTAGAGCACAGTAGTTAAGAGCTTTATAAACCGGCGTTAGCCCAGAAAGCTCTTAACTACTGACTTTTTTCTGCGGCTGGAGTTTTGTTGTTAGATTTCTAACGCTCACTTCAGCCACGACTCTAAATACCGGAGTTAGAAAGATCCCATTGAAAAGATAGGATACGCAATTGACGTAAGGGGATCTGCGGTATGGAAAAGTCGCGGCTGAAAAGTGAGCGTTAGACCCTTTCCTGACTGGCTCCAAATACCGGCGGTAGCCTAAAACCAGCGTTAGGAGCCTCTAACGCTGGTTTTCACGGCTACCGCCAAACTCCAAATCTAGGCCTAAGTGAATAATAAAACAATATAATTATCAATGTATTATCTTGTCTTTCTCTGGGTAACACTTACCAGCAAGATCCATCTCCCAAAGGGGACATGTTGACGAATCCCATGATTACTTAAAGTGAAGTGACTTCTTCCTCCTACTACTTGTTCTGGCTTTTCTGAAGTTGGACAGTATTAGTAACTTCTCCCTGTGTTACCTTCTTCTCTTTTGATGGATCTAGATCCCTTTGTCAATATTTTACAAATGGCACAATGAAGATCCCTGGGCAGCTTACTTGGTCAGGACTCCAGTCATTTCAGGCATGTGAGTGGAAGTTTGGAGGTTTCCAAGTTCTGGCAATACTCCAAAGTGTACCACCATCTAAGGTGTCACATCAGACGAATTCCTCTGAGACCATGGGTGCACTTTTCAAACTGAGTATTATTGAAGCACTTTCTACTTTGCAGTCCTGTACTTTCTATGTTTCTAAAGGTTTAGAGCAGCCTTAGCCCAGCTTTATCTGTGTTGTGCAGAAGGATCTGACACTTAAGCTGCCTGCTGCCCAGGAGACTCCTGCTGCCCAAATTAAGTATGTGCATATTTTTTTTCCTATAGTTTTGGGCACCGTTATTTAGTACTGCTGGGGCTTTTTTTGTTTTGTAATAAATCTTTGATTTTAAGCCCTGAGCCCACACCCATCTTGTGATTTATGTAACACTACTTTCTGGAAAAATAAGAAGCTGTGTTATGTCTCTATTGCAAAATCCAATAAGTGGAAAACAGCACACCTGAATCTTTCTCTTATGGGGCACGGAGCAGCAGACTTGCCAGGTCCACAGCACAATCACAAACTTCAAAAAACTCCAGCCACCATATCAATTTAAAAGACCTTTATTTTCTTATCCTGGGTCCAAACATACAACGTTTCAAGCCAATGTGGCTCTTAGTCATGTACATCTTAATTATACAGGTTCATGCTTTTTATACCCTCACCTGTTAATTATTCATCAACTGTTCATTAACCCATTGTGTGAAAAAACATGTATTGCAACATGCAATAGTGACACCTGTTGGTTGTAAAATATAGTACACTCTTTTTTACTTTTGATGTCTCTTTGTTTTTCAATAGAATGGGTGAACAGTGTACATATCATTTAAAATATAAACATAAAACCTATATACAATATTAAAAGAGGAGCATAAAATCCAAACATCCACAATGTCTGCACAGTCTACAGAGTATATTTACATCAATCAAGATTTATTCCTTTGCAGAGTGTATTTTTTTATTGAGAAAATTTCTTTCACTTTAATTGATTCATTTATCCTTTATTTTACCATTATAACACCCTGTTATTCACAAGCCATTTTTAAGCGCCCTTGATCAACCAGAAAATATACAAACAATCCTAACCTTCTCCCTGTGTGATTTTCTTTAGTAAAATAGACTCCAATCAAAGTCTTTATTAAGGCCCTTGGGGATAAGGCAATCCAGTTTGTGAATCCAGAACATCTCCCTAACTTTTAGGAGATGCTCTCTATCGCCCCCCCTCCTTGGTTTCATCACCTGGTCTATGACTAAGAATCTAAGCTGACTTATGTTATGACCTGCAGAGAGGAAGTGAGAGGATACTGGTGCTTCTTTATTATTACACCTTATGTTAGATTTGTGTTCCGTTATCCTCTCCCTTACCTCTCTGCAGGTCTCGCCAATATAAATAAATCCACACGGACATTTAATCATGTAAATAGCATATGTTGCTCTACATGTAAAATGTTTGTTTATTGTAAACTTCCTACCACTCGTAGGATGGTAGAAGTATTTGCCTTTTATCATTGAGCTGCAATGGCTACAATTTAAACATGGATAGCAGCCATTATTGCTACTACCAATTGTTGATTGTATACTTCTCTTTCCAGGGCCTATGTCTGTGTGTATGATCCAATCCCTAATTCTTTTATTTCTCTTGTACGCAATCATTGGTTCTTTGTTAAATTCTTCCACCTGTGGATTGCATTCCCTAATAATGTGCCAATGTTTTTTTAAGATACCTGCAATCTTTCCACTCAATCTATTATGCTGTGTTACAAATATCATGTTGTTCTCATTTCTTTTGTCTGTCTGTTTTTGGCTCTGTCCTAAACCCACCTCAACATTCACAAGCTGTTCTGTTATTAATTTTTCTGGGTAGTTCCTAGTAATGAACTTATTAGCCATTTCTCCCAGTCTCTGTTTACACTTGCTACTATCTGAGACAATCCTCTTCACTCTAGTGAACTGACTCTTGGGTATTGCTCTGAACACACTTTCTGGGTGGCAACTGCCATACTGTAGCAAATTGTTCTTATCAGTTTTTTTTGTGTACAGGTCAGTCTCCAACCTGTATAATTAAGATGTACATGACTAAGAGCCACATTGGCTTGAAACGTTGTATGTTTGGACCCAGGATAAGAAAATAAAGGTCTTTTAAATTGATATGGTGGCTGGAGTTTTTTGAAGTTTGTGATTATGTCTCTATTGGCCAGATTTGTGGCCCCAGCTTTGCTAAAACCCCTACCTCTGAGGAACCTGTCAAATCTGATAATGAGTACTAAGTTAAGGAGACCCTGGATATTGACAGAGAACAATTCTCCACTACCTAAGTAGTTCAAGAGTCTTTTCCTGTGCATGATGCAAAAGTATTTGGATGAATAAACTTTCATAATTCAGATACAGCAGGGAATGTAAATAAATGAATAAAATTCATCAATTAATCAATTGGGGCATTTAAGGATATTATGAAGAAAAAATGCAACAGAACCTTAAGAAACTTTGCAGCAGCCAGCCTTGTTTCGTCCTCTACTTGCATTGTTTTCTATTATAAAAAGCACAGATTCCTGGTCTTGCAATGTATTCCACTCACCTTTTATTTTCCTTATATCTAAAATTGTTGTGCCATTCCTTAGATATAAAAGATGTACAATCTTTATAAATGTCAGCAGCTACAGAGATGTTGAAGCTGAACACAAAGGGCTAGATTATGAGTTGCTGGCGAGCGATAAGGGGTTTATCGCTGGTGTTGGCACGCATCGGAAGCAGCGTGCATATTACAAGTTGAAAGTAAACAGGTTCACTCGAGCGCAATTGAATTTAACAACTTAAGATCTGTGGTTAACTGTTACGCACAAATAAAAAGTTGCCCCAGGTTTAAAATGAACCTGTCATTTGAGGGGATTACACTGTTTGGTAATGAAATTAAATCTAATTATTCTGGAGATAAGACCAATTTTCTTCCTCATGCTCCCAAATTTCTTAATTATTATTATTAATATTCTTTATTTATAAAGTGCCAACAGATTCTGCAGTACAGAGGTAAAAGTACAACGGTGATACAATACAATATAAGACACTGCACAAAATTTAACAAATACAGGGGGAATTGAGGTCCTGTAGGTAGGAATTTACAATCTAGAAAACACAAAATGGGTTTAAACTTCCTTACACCAATCTAATACCTGCACACATCAAGGGAAGAAATGCACTCTGAGAGACCGTGCTTGCCTTTTAGCGCCACATCCATCTTTCTTCGTACTAGGAATTTACAATCTAGATGTGTAGGAGGATGAGAAACAGGAGGTGATACATTTTAGTACAGAGTTAAAGGGACAGTCTACACCAGAATGTTTATTGTTTAAAAAGATAGAATCCCTTTATTACCCATTCCCTAGTTTTGCACAACCAACACAGTTATTTAAATACACTTTTTACCTCTGTGATTGCCTTGTATCTAAGCCTCTGCAAATTGCCCCCTTATTTCAGTTCTTTTGACAGATATCCATTTAAGCCAATCAGAGTTGGCTCACCTGAACTCCATATGCGTGAACACAGTGTTATCTTTATGACACACATGAACTAACACCCTCTAGTGGGGAAAAGCTGTCAAAATGCCCTGAGAGAAGAGGCAGCCTTCAATGGCTTAGAAATTAGCATATAGCATACCTCCCAGGTTTAGCTTTCAACTAAGAATGCCAAGAGAACAAAGCAAAATTATTATTAGGTACGTGTAATTAATTTGTTACTGATTTGGGTTATAGGCTTCCCTAAACAAAAAATTCTTTAGGGTGCATTTAAAGGAGCAAAGGTTAGGGGAAAGTCTGACAGCTCAAGAAAGTACGTTCTAGAGGGTTGGTGCTGCATGAGAGAAATCCTGCAGTCTAGCATGGGAGGAGGTGATGGTAGAAGATGCAAGGAGCAGGTCAATGTTGGATCTTAGGGGGCAGGTTGGAGTATATTTGTTGATGAGTGAAGACAGGTGTGGGGGGGCAGCATTGGTAAGGGCTTTGTAGGTCAGGTTGAGAATTTTTAATTTAATTCTGTTCTGAATGGGGAGCCAGTGAAGGGACTTGCAGAAAGGTGCAGCAGATGCATAGCTTCTGGAAAGGAGGATTAGCCTAGCAGAAGCATTTAGGATGGATTGAAGGGGGGAGAGGTGGGAGAAAGGAAGGCCAGTTAGTAGTTTATTACAGTAGTCAAGTCAGAAAATTACCATGTTTTGCTGTTATGCTCCTAAGCCTACTTATGTATTCTTTTCAACAAAAGATATTAAGAAAATAAAGCAAATTATATAACAAAAGTACATAGTAAAAATTGCACTCTCTTTCTGAATCATGAAAGTTTAATTTTCATTTTACTGTTCCTTTAAACATTATTTGATAGAGGGGCGTGTCCGGGCAGCAGCCAAATATAGCCACTAAACTACAAGCTCTACACGTGCATCTTTGATGCTCGGAATTTACATACTTGAACATGGAGGAGAAATTATATACAACCATACAAACCCTATTGGCGAATCTGGCAAATGCATGACAATTTCAGTCAGCTCATTTATCTAGTAAGAGCCCAGTATACAGATGGCAAGGAACCCAATATGGTGGATGCAACAGTTCTCGATTTGCAACACAGTCCCATACAATCCTTTCTAATTGGCACAGAGTTATCACAGAGCCATACACAGCTACAGGGGGAATCAGGTGCAGAGACAAGGAAGTCTAAGTGGAAAGATCATATGTATGAGAACATTTGTTCTACGGCTAAGTATACCCCTAACGCACATGGTGAGAGATCGTCCTTGGCCTGGGTGAGTGCAGCCAACTACCCGAGGTGAAGGGAGAAACAAGAAAGTGTTCAGAAGGCAACTCACACTGCAAAATATCAGGAGGTAATCAATGACTCCCCTGTTCATATTGAAGTACAGACAAGGGGATCACTGGAGGATATGATCAGATTGGGAATGTGCACCTGGTGGTGTCTCATTATTACATGTCCAGGGAATCATCTAAACCATTTCAGATATGTGAGCAGTGACATCCAAACTGGAATATGATGACAATGACTGTACTACTAAAACTAAAGGACCCTCTTTTAGTGTCTTTCTAGGGTTACTTATACCAATGATGACCTTGAGGTCTGCCATGTTTTTTAGGGGACATTCAGATCTAGCTAGATTGAATTATACTGGAATATATTCATAATATAGTAACCAAATTGCAGCATTATAGGAATATGTTGATACCAAATGTTGTGTTAGATGATTGTTATGTTTCTCTGCATAATCACTATTCATTGTCTCCTATTTAACATTTATTACTTTGTCACGCACTTCTGATGCTCCTTGAGACAGCTTTAAACTCTATCAGCATGAGTAGCTTTATTGTCCATTATGAATAGCACAGATTTGATCTTCTACTTATATACTTTAGCATTACCTGCCAGAAACATATTAATGCTCACTGTATCAGATGCCCAGGTTTATACTCAGAGGCAATAGTGCTGATTAAACCTGTACTGTATATGACATTAGCTTTAGATTAATATGAGCAACTTGCTTGTTAATTGTTCATATCTGTGCAGCATATGAGCAGTTCTATGTAATTGGGTGCCTAGATTTAAGTGAGAGACTTTTACAGCTTAATATTTGACAATTTCTTTTTATAGGGGCAACTGTGTTCACCACTTTAATATGTTTTAGGTTAGCTTACTATTAAAAGACAAGGGTTTGAATATAAGTGAAAGTAATCATCACCTAAACATAAGTCCTAGATTCTCAATAAGGGGAATTAGACTACACTCCTCTATATATTTTCAGAATAGATAGTATTAATAAATCTTGATGGTGAAACTGTTCATTTTGCTCTCTACCTCAATTAAAAAATATGATTTTAAAAAAAATTGTATCTGATAGACAACAAATTCAAGATGTAGTTTTTTTCTTACTGTTATCAGTATAATTACTCTAAACGCTTACTGTTTTCAATAGATTTTTTTACATTTTTGTGTGGGAGATTATCTACATTTATTCACATGTTTTGTTATTGGTCCAGAAGAAGATGGTTTTCTTTGTTCCAAAGCTGGCAAAAACTCCATCTGGTATAGTACTTCTCTCAATAAATCGTCTCCATCAGAGTCCTTTATTCTATCTAGTCTAAAACCACCTAATGGTGACAGTATGGTTGCTGAAATCAGATGACTGCAACAGATGAACAAAATCTATTGTTCTCCTCATTCTCCTCAAGGTTTAAATAAAATCAACATTTTTGGTGTACTACAGACTTAGGGAAACATTTTTGTAAATGAACGGTGCAGCACAGAGCCTCTACAGCAAGCATATAATTGTTTCATCTTCTCAAATCTCTTAATAATGGTTTTCTGTAGCGCCCAAGTTCCAGGAGTTGGAGGTAAGCATTTCAACAATATTACTATTTTTGACCCATTGAATAATTTTTTGTATGCATTGGCCCATTTCCTTACTATTGCCAGATCCATCATGCCAAAATGGAACCTTCCACTAGTCACTGATGTTGTATTGGATGCATTTTGTAAGGTTTACAGAAGTCTTTACTGATCAAGTCACAGATTATTTCTCTATTTTGCTTAAGCTTGAACATCCTACTTCTTTTATTAAAGAGGTTTTATGTACTTTAAGCATCCCAGACACTAAATAATCTGAGAAAATCTTCCAAACAGCTGGATTTTAAGTCACAAGAGTTTTTTTCCTGTTCCTTTTATTAATTAATTTCTGAGAGTGAACCAAGCCTGGTCTTCTCTTTATTGCCATGTTCTATTTTTAGTGGAATGTTTCCTTTAAAAAGAAAACTGTTCCTTTGGTGAATGGTGTTATTTCACTTAGCCAAACGCATTACTTTTCCTTTAGAGGATAGTATTTCTGTCAGGAATCCTATGAACATGAAATTGGAATCATTTCATTGAAAGGTCTTTTTCAGCAAGTATTGCTTCTGTAGCAGTTGCCTCTCCTCTTTGGTATGATGATTTGCATGAGCAAATCTCAGAAGACTCTGTGGACGAAGATTTTCAAAATTGTTTAAAACTTCTAAAGTCAACTAATTTACTAATTTGTGATGTCATTTTTGACATAATTTAATTTTATGCTAAGGATATGACTTTAGCAGTGCTGACCAGAAACAGGGTATCAAAAAATAGACTTTTGTCCCTCCTTTTCAAGGAAGAATTTATTTGAGCCTGGAATTGACATTATTATTTCCACTGCATCTGGAGGAAAAGGATCTTTTCTCCTTCAGGACAAGACGTCTAAGGACAAAATAGAACAAATAATATTTGTTTCATTCCATTTGTCAATCTAGGAACCACATTTTCCCCCTCTTTAAAATGACAGGTATCTTCCAGATCTTCCTGGAAGTTTTTTACCAGTTGGAACAAGACCAAGCATTCTAAGAGCCTTCTCCAATTCAGCATAAAGGTACAGCCCCAATCCAGTTTCTTTTCTGGCAGGGGTCAATTTACACCTTTTTAGAAGGGCTGGTTACAATCTGTAGTTTTGGAACAAGGCCAATGATTTTATTCCATTCTTTCCCATTGTTCCAAAAAAAGGAATTTTCAGACCTAATTTTTCAGACCGAATTATAAAGCTCCGAATGGAGATTGATGCCCATGTTTCAACGCAAGCCTTCAGGCTCACCAGAAACCGCAATTATGAAGCAGCGGTCTTAAGACCACTGCTCTATAACTGGTCCGCCTGCTCTGAGGCTGCGGACATCAATCTGCCCAATCCTATACAATCAGGCTGATTGGCACCCCCTGCTAGCGGCCGATTGGCCGCAAATCTGCAGGTGTTGGCATTGCACAAACAGTTCACAAGAACTGCTTGTGCAATGATAAATGCCAACAGGGTATGCTGCTGGTCTTCATCAATGTCTATTTGGACTAGAAAGGACAGAAAGATCAGGGGTTAATATAGCACTCACTCTCACTCTTAGAAATTAATGTTTAAAAACATTCATACTTTATTAATTAAAGTTAAAACCGGGATATGACTCCCTTAAATTGATTAAACTACCCACAACCATTTGAACCTATACAAACTTAAAAGAAATAAAACCGCTAGTCACTCCTCTGTTTCCAGGCCGATAGCAGGAAACATCGGCATCAGGTGGCTGGAGTGACCAAGCGGTTGTGATTCTAAAGTTAGAGAACAAACGAGTTTTGGCTTTGTTAACCTTTGTCAATGTTACACTTTAGGTATCAAAATTGAATAAGCCGAGGCTTTAGCGTGCAAGGCTTTTTATATCCGTGCTACGTTTATCATCAGCCAATCAGGTTGACGCTTGAGGACACCGCCTCACTTTTAGTCAGTAAGCGTTTAGCAGAAGCCTAGACCTCTGTTAGGAGTGCCATGATTGGGTGATTACGTGTAAATGCTCCGATAACCTGCACATTGATTGGGTATAATATATCTGAACTTCAAGCATTTGTACGATAATTCTCTTTATGTCGCTGAAAATCGTCTGACATGTGGAAATCATACTTTGCATATGAAGTATGTAATTGTGCTTGGATCTTACTTGCTAATCATACAATATTCGGAACAACACATAACATTTATCACATATCAGAAACGGCAAGACATCAGCGTGTCATATGTCACACGTCATAATGCCAAAATTAATTGTATGTCAATTGAAACATATAAACTCCTTGGAGTTACCTAGTTGATCACTAAAAGAAAGCGTTAATAGCGGTTACGATCCTTACATAACAATTTGTAAGCTGCATAGTGTAATGAACACAAAGATTTTTTCTTCTTTACAAATTGAGGTATAAAGTACGAATTAGTAATCATGTGACATCTCATAGGCTCAACACATACTATAATTGCATCAGTGCATCAGCTTCCTATCACTTAGTATCGTACTGTATAAAATGATTATGGAAGCTATACCACAATAGATATGTGTAATAGTTCATTTTACAGTATCATGTGTTGATTCCCTGACGTGTGCAATAATTGCGTGAAAAGGACATATTGGTCAATGTATAAATATGTCAGGATAGTATATTAAATAGATTATCTAATAGTAGACCCACAATATATCGTTTTAACATTATACAAAACAGGATCCTGATAGGATAGTGTGGCATGATACCACTTTAACCTCTATTATAAGGGATCTATGGGGCCGATTCCATAATAATTCAGAAGATGAAAGTATATGTGATAATCTTAATATAATATTAGTTATCCTATAGAACTACATCCTTGTGTATAACTTAGTAGTCTATATAAGTACCACATTACCCAATAATGGTAAAAGGGTGTAAAGTGGTGTGAAATATGCATTGACATTACATATAAAAGAGATATCAGATATTCAGATATATACCCAATAGTTATTGAACTCATTCATACCATGGGGTATGACAGTGTTCAAATTGAAAACCCATTTGGTTTCCATTTTTAACAGTCTTTGTTCCGTATTTCCCCCTCTTATTCCAGGTTTGAGTTTCTCTAATCCCCAGCATTTCAAAGCATTGGTTTTCCCACTATGGGATTGTAAAAAGTGTTTGGCTACACTTGTGATTTGTTTTTTATCTTCTACATCTTTGTGGGCTGTCCTTATGTTGCTTAGATGTTCAGTTATACGTGTGCCCAGGCTGCGTGTCATCATGCCAATGTAATATAAATTACAACTGCAAGATATACAGTAAATTGCGTTGCAGCTTTGGCAGTTGATGTGTTCTTTAATGGTCCACGTTTTATTAAATCTGTCCACTATAGATTGTTTTTTAACCATATGCTGGCACACTTTACAGTGCCCACAACCTATAGAACCTTTGTATGTAGGAGATTTTTTAGCATTCCTATCATAGTGACTTGTAATCAGCCTGTCACTGATGTTGCTAGCTCTCCTGTATGTTACCAAAGGTCTGTCTGGTAGTAATGGTTTTAATAGTGCGTCTTGGGTAAGGACATGCCAATGTTTTTGTAAAATGCTAGTGATTTTATCACTTTGTGGTGAGAAAGTCGTAATAAACCTGAGAGGGGTACTGGCTTCTTTTAATCTTGGAGTTAACAACTCCTTTCTGTCTTTCATTAGTGCTCGATTATAGGCCATAGCTATTAACTTTATAGAATATCCTCGTTCCAGTAATCGTTGTCTGAGATCTCTAGCTGCTATTTTAAAATTCTCAATTGTGCTACAGTTGAACTTAGTATGCCAAGACATCCTTTGTATTCAAGGGAAAACTGAAACATCCAGTTTCAATCTAAGTAAAGAAGAGAATATGGCACTAAAGCAATTATCTGAATTAAAACACGTTCAGATTAAAAGTAGTGACAAAGGAGGAAACATTGTAATTTGGCCAGATACTATGTATCGGGAGTAGGCATTGCGCCAATTAAATAACCCTCTCAATTACAGAATTCTTCTATGTAACCCTATGGATATGCTCCTAAATAGTTACAGCAAACTAATTAAATCTGCATTAGCCAATGGTACGATTGACCAAAAAGAATATAACTTTCTAGAAATCAAACAACCCAAAATAGCCACACTTTATTTACTGCCTAAAATTCATAAGGATATAATCAAGCCACCAGGGAGACCAATATTCTCAGGGATTGGCTCCTTAACAGAAAAGGCAAGTAAATATGTAGATGCACAGCTAAGGTACATTGTAGAATCCCTTCCATCACACACCAGGGATACCATGCATCTCTTAAATAAAGTTAATGATATCCAGATCAACACCAATGCTTTTTTGGTAACTTGTGATATGGAATCACTCTACACCAGCATTAAAACAGAATGGGGATGTAGAGCGACCTCATACTATCTTAACAATAATACCAATATGAGTCAAGAGGTTAAGGAATTTGTGATTAATATGTTGAAGTTTGTACTTACCCACAATTTCTTCGTATTTGACGACAAATTCTATTTGCAAATATGTGGCACGGCCATGGGCACGTCATGTGCCCCGACATACGCTAATATATATCTGGGCTGGTGGGAGGAAACCGTGGTTTTTCATGACAATCTAATACACCTTACCCAATATGTCTCCCACTGGTCCAGATATATAGATGATATTTTTTTTGTATAGAATGGACCGCAACACCTCTTGACAGAATTTATTAAAGTTCTCAATGACAATCCCTTTGGACTATATCTCACATCGACTATAGAGAAGTCTAAAGTGGAATTTTTGGACTTATATATCCCAAAAACTGACAGTTCCATTGAAACATCGGCGTATAGGAAACCCACATCAACTAATAATAACCTATACGCTAATAGTTACCATCACCCAGCAACTATTAGAGGGCTACCGATGGGTGAATACATACGTCTGAGATGGAACTGTAGCACAATTGAGAATTTTAAAATAGCAGCTAGAGATCTCAGGCAGCGATTACTGGAACGAGGATATTCTATAAAGTTACTAGCTAAGGCCTATAATCGAGCACAACTGAAAGACAGAAAGTAGTTGTTAACTCCAAGATTAAAAGAAGCCAGTACCCCTCTCAGGTTTATTATGACTTTCTTACCACAAAGTGATAAAATCACTGGCATTTTACAAAAACATTGGCATGTCCTTACCCAAGACGCACTATTAAAACCATTACTACCAGACAGACCTTTTGTAACATACAGGAGAGCTAGCAACATCAGTGACAGGCTGATTACAAGTCACTATGATAGGAATGTTAAAAAATCTCCTACATACAAAGGTTGTATAGGTTGTGGGCACTGTAAAGTGTGCCAGCATATGGTTAAAAAACAATCTATAGTGGATAGATTTAAAAAAAACGTGGACCATTAAAGAACACATCAACTGCCAAAGTTGCAACGTAATTTACTGTATATCTTGCAGTTGTAATTTATATTACGTTGGCAGGACGACACTCAGCCTGGGTACATGTATAACTGAACATCTAAGCA
Source organism: Bombina bombina (assembly GCF_027579735.1). Taxonomy (NCBI): domain Eukaryota; kingdom Metazoa; phylum Chordata; class Amphibia; order Anura; family Bombinatoridae; genus Bombina; species Bombina bombina. Next base: position 232,137,995 of record NC_069504.1, on the reverse strand, counting down.
ACATAAGGACAGCCCACAAAGATGTAGAAGATAAAAAACAAATCAGAAGTGTAGCCAAACACTTTTTACAATCCCATAGTGGGAAAACCAATGCTTTGAAATGCTGGGGATTAGAGAAACTCAAACCTGGAATAAGAGGGGGAAATACGGAACAAAGACTGTTAAAAATGGAAACCAAATGGGTTTTCAATTTGAACACCGTCATACCCCATGGTATGAATGAGTTCAATAACTATTGGGTATATATCTGAAGATATCTCTTTTATATGTAATGTCAATGCATATTTCACACCACTTTACACCCTTTTACCATTATTGGGTAATGTGGTACTTATATAGACTACTAAATTATACACAAGGATGTAGTTCTATAGGATAACTAATATTATATTAAGATTATCACATATACTTTCATCTTCTGAATTATTATGGAATCGGCCCCATAGATCCCTTATAATATAGGTTAAAGTGGTATCATGCCACACTATCCTATCAGGATCCTGTTTTGTATAACGTTAAAACTATATATTGTGGGTCTACTATTAGATAATCTATTTTTTTTTTAAATTTCTTTATTTACAATCAACAATGTATACAATGTTCCAACATAATTTAGAGCCACACAAAGGGCATGATAATGAAATACATAACACATGTGATAAACTAATTCTATTAACACAAAAATTAGATTTTTGTTCAGTTTTAGGTGTACATTGTTGAGATTTTATATTTAACAATCAAAGAAAAAAGAAGGAAGAAGGAAAAGGAGAAAAGAAGAAGACAAAAAAAAAAAATAATAATAAAAAAAAAAAAAATAGAGCGAGACAAGGCTATACAACACAAAAAAAAAAAAAAAAAAAAAACAAACAAAAAAAAAAAGGGCATAAAGGGAAAAGGGAGTTAAATTACCATATCCCCAACAACACCAGGTCGGAATCCCGAAAAGGGTATATTAGATATTCAATTTCATTTGGCAGGAGTGCTTTTATAAACATTGACCATTTAAGAAAAAACCTGGTAACTTCATAGTTATTAGCTGTATTAGTATCAATTTGCTCAAGAAGACATTGCTTCTTTAGGCAATTTTTAATTTCTGGTATGCTAGGGACTGTTCGTAATTTCCATTTTTTTAAAATGAGATATCTAGCGGCCAGTATAGTCAAATTAGTAATTTTATTGTTACTTTGCTTACTCTCCGAAAAAAGGAAAACCATATCTACTGCAGATATTGTCAGAGTGGGGTTATTCAGTATTTTGCGAAGCCAAAATTGGACTTTCAGCCAGATGTTTCTAACTTTTGGACAGGTCCATGTCATGTGCAGAAGGTTTGCGGAAGGAAAAGAGCATTTAGGACAACTAGCAAAATTAGCATTTCCACATTTAAACCCTTTTTCTGGAGTGAAATATGACATGTGAATTACTTTCAAATGGGACTCCCTCCAGGTTGAGGAAAGAGTTGTTTGCATAACAACTTGAATTGAAGAATATAATAATTTGGGATCTAGTTCTTGCATTAATAGTGCAGCCCACTTAATACACAGCTTATCCAGGTTCAATGTTCCCCGGTCTGAGACTAGAGCATTATACCCTGGAGTAATTGACATGCATCCATTTTTAACTAATACCAACCAATTTTCGATATTTCCCAGTGACCAATTCCAGCCATGATCAGTTATCAGTTTTTGAGCGTAATGTCTCGCTTGAAGATAAGCAAAGAAATTTCTTTGCGGGAGATTAAATTCATGCCTAAGGGAATCAAATGTTTTAACACATTGTCTTTCCAAGTCTATTATTTGTATTACATTAGCAAGACCCTCATGCTTCCATTTTGAAAAGAGTTCTGAATTTAGACCTGCTGGGAATTGAGGATTCCCCAGAAGTGGAAGATATCTTGAGACTCGGTATTCTATAACTAGCCTGTTACACATCTTTTTCCATGCCAAAATTGGATTATATATGAATCTCAATTTCTTTAGTGCAAGAGGTATGAAACCAACATTAGCGTCAATAAGTGCAACAAGAGAAACGGGATTTGTTATATTTTTTTTAAGATTGTTATTAGTAATGTAATCTTTTGAAAATATCCAATCTGTTACTATGCGGGCCAGAGAGACATAATTATAGGCCTTAAGATCAGGTAAAGCTAGACCCCCATATTTATTGGGGAGATAGAGCTTCTGCAGGGAAATTCTAGACCTCTTGTTTTGCCATATAAATGACCGCAAGGCTGAGTCAAAGGATGTCAGGTCTTTTTTTCTAATAATTACAGGAGTATTTTGAAGAATGTAGAGTATTTTTGGAAGTAAAATCATCTTGTAAGCAGCTATTCGTCCCGAAAGGGACAGCGGTAAATTATGCCAGTTTTTAAAAGTATCTTTAATTTTATTTATAATTGGTATAATATTTAGGGTGTACCATTTATCAGGGTTCGGAGATATCATAATTCCTAGATATCTAAATGAATCCTGGACTATGGAAAAAGGTATATTTATGCATGATTCCTTAGTCTGTTTAATCCAGAGAAATTCTGATTTTGTGACATTCACCTTGTATCCGGAAAAAGATCTGAATTGTTGTAAAATTCTGGGTATATTTGTTTTGGTGTTAGTCATATATATCAGAATGTCATCTGCATAAAGTGCAATTTTTGATTCATGACTGCCTATTTTAATTCCCTCTAATTGCTGTCTTATTGATATGGCAAGCGGTTCGATAGCAATATCAAAAAGGAGGGGGGACAGGGGGCAGCCTTGCCGAGTCCCTCGCCGCAGGAGAATATCCTGTGAGAGAGACCCGTTAACTATCATCCTTGTAGATGCTTTACGGCACAGATTTGTGACAAACTTAAGAAAATTCCCTTTCAGCCCAAATTGCTCTAGTGAAGATAGAAGGTGGTCGTGCTGAACCGAGTCAAAAGCCTTCTCGGCATCTATGGCTAGAATTGCCTGATCCATGTTAGACCCCTCCCCTAGTGAATCTGAGCCATCATTTGTTCTAAGATAATCAATAATAAGCATGAGTTCTCTGATTTTAGCGGACGAATTCCTATTCTTTATAAACCCAGCTTGATCAGAGTTAATAATAAGAGGTAGAACTAATTGCAGCCGTTGGGCTAAAATAGAAGTTAAAAGTTTGTAATCTGAATTCATGAGAGCAATAGGTCTATAAGATTCCTTTAATACTGGGTCTTTCCCTTTTTTTAGAAGCAACGTCGTGTAGGATGCTGAAAAATTTGCCGTAGGCTCATTGCCCTGCACGTACATGTAATTAAATAGAGCAGTTACATAGGGTGTTATACTTTGTGAAGTTATTTTGTAAAATTCTTTAGGGAGTGCATCTGGACCAGGAGATTTATTAGAGGGTAAATTTTTAATTGTGTTGGCCACTTCTAAGTTAGTTATAGGAGAATACAGCTGTTCTAGTGCATCCGAAGGTATTAAGGGATGCAAAATCTTTTTCCAATCTTTTTCCAAAAATCATCTCTTTGTGTGATATTCGGAGGTTCAGAGTTATATAAATCAGTATAATAGTTCAAAAAGGTTCTGATAAGGTCTTCAGAAGACCTAACTTTTTGACCATTAACATTTAATGCGTCTATCATCTGAGAGCCCTTTTCCTGTTTAAGAAGTTTTGCCAGCAGTTTACCTGATTTATTCCCATGCCTATGTAATTTTGCAGAAAATCTGATATCCTTTTGTGTTGATTTAAACAACAGCAATGAGTCCCTTTCTCCTAATGCTGCGATATACTTAGCCCAGTTTAGCTGTGTGCTTTCAATTAAATAAGAATTATACACATTTGTCACTGCACATAAAAGCTCATTCTCCCTTTTTTTAAGTTTTTTGCTTCGTGTGATGGTGTATGCCAGAATTTCTCCCCTTAAGACCGCTTTTGCGGTTTCCCAAAATAAGTCAGGGCGATTCAGAGCTTTCGAGTTAAATGTTATGTATTCCCTGAATTTTATTTCCAACCAATTTTTGAACTTAACATCTGATGCCAGGTATGTAGGAAAAAAAAATCGATTATTCCTTAAATGGGAGGCGTCTATTTGAAACTCAAGGGAAATAGGAGCATGATCTGAAATGACTATAGGTGAAATTTGAGCAAAAACTTTCCGTTTACATAAACGTTCATCCAGTAAAAGTAAGTCAATTTGTGAAAGCGATTAATGCGCTTTTGACATACATGTGTAATCACGTGTATCGGGGTGTTGTAATCTCCAAATGTCATGGATTTTGAGATTATTGAACATTCTTAAAAACAATTTTGCCTCTAATTTGTCCCTTTTGGTCTTTTGAGTGGCTGAATTTTGCCGCATTCTATCTAGGGGATATTGTGGGGCCATATTGAAGTCACCACCCATTATTAAGAAACCCTCTGCACATTCCATAAGCCTGGCTTGTAATCTTTCCCAAAATAACAAATTAAAAATATTCGGAGCATATACATTACATATGGTGTAAAGGGTATTGGCAATTTTAACCTTTAGTATAAAATATCTCCCTTCCTGGTCTGATTCAGTGCCTATCGTTTCATATTTGAGTTTCTTTCCCATCAGAATGGCCACCCCACCCTTACGTTTCACACTAGGTGAAGAAAAAAAAACTTCTTTTACCCAGGAAGATTTTAATTTGAGAACTTCTTCGGCTCTCAAATGCGTCTCTTGTAACAATGCAATAGACGTGTTCTCTTTCTTCAAATATGATATTATCGTTTTTCTTTTAATGGGGGATGTAAGGCCGCCAATGTTCCAAGATAAAATTTTAAATCCGGTTGCCGTACTAATTATTTACACGTAGTGGAGGAAGAGGAGGAGAGGGAAAAGAAACACAAAACAAAACAAAAAAAAAAAAACATAGAAGAAAGAGAAGAAAAGAAAAAACATAATAAGAGGTGAGAGTTTTGCCACACAAACTCTCAACCAACCCAGACTGCAGGGGTTCAACCATCATTAAAACAAGATAAGGGAATAAAGGGAATTTAATGCATAGAGAGGAAAAAAAAAAAAAAAACATAGGCATCTTTAGTTGATACCTATATCAGCATATCTCTACCTATTTTTCTGACTGGTATTTGCATAAAATGTACCTGCTGCTGTAGCTGTGTCAAAAAAATGAATATCATCATCGCATACCACTCTAAGCCTTGCTGGATGTAAAATAGTAGCCCTCAACCCATGCTGTATAAACTTTGTGCACCATGGGGCTAATTCCCTTCTTTTCATTGCAGTATCTACTGCATAATCCTGAAATATAAAAATTTGTGTGCCCCCCAGAAAAACAGGTTGATGCTTTCGATAAAGTTGGAGGAAAGTTAGTTTATCCTGATAATTCAGTGATTTAACTATGATGGGTCTTGGTTTGGTTTTATTCAAAGCTACCGGGCCCAATCTATGGGCACGCTCTATAATTATATTTGGATAGTTTTCAGGAAACTGTAAAATTTGTGGTAATGTATTTGTAAAAAATTTAGTCAGGTTCTCAAACTGTTTTTCTTCTGGGATACCTATTATTCTTAGGTTATTCCTTCTAGCACGATTTTCTAGATCCTCAACTTTATTTTGCAATTTAAGAATATTTGAGGTAGCTAACTCAAGCTTACTATTCTGAGTGGTAGTGAAGTCCTCTAGATCAGAAACTCTCTGTTCTACTTCAGAGAGTCTATTAGCAAATTGTTTAATTTCTGATGCGAGAAGTGCGATGTCTTGTTTTATCTCATTTTTTAAAGCATCTAGTTTAGGTGCAAGAGCTTCTGAAATGTTGCTAACTAAGGTTTGCATGTCATTGTGATCCTGTGTGATTAGTGTGTTACCCGGGGGTGTCTGTACCTCTGCAAGGGCCTCATTAGAGATTTTGTTTTTTTTGTCCCTCTGTCTTGCTGCCATGACTGGAGGTGAAGATTTGTTGTGTGCGTGAAGAAATTTATCCATAAACTATAGTGAGAGTGAAAAAAAGAAAAAAGGAAAATATTGTGAATGCAGCAAGGGAAGGAGTGCGTGAAGTGAAGGAAAAGTGAGAAGGAGGACAAAAGAAAAGGGGAAGGGGGGGAGGGGAGAAGAATCTCCTGGTGAAAAGGGGAAGAAAAAACAAAGTGAGTTTATTAATTTATTGATAGGCAGTTGTGGAGTGAAGCAGAAAGGGACCTTTATCAGTGTAAACTATGGCCTTGTGCTGCTTTTAATATAGGAGGTTTCAGTGAAGACTTATTTTGTATGTTTTTTTTTTTCCCCACTTATCAATTAAGCAGCTTAATTGAAGATTTATTCAGCAGGTGCCCTAAGCACTAACAGTTCCACATTCTAACTCAAAACATTATTCATGTCAGTTTTTACATTTCCTTATATTGACAAAACTTTACTGAAGTTGTTATAATATATCTAGACAAACTTCTCCAGAGAAAGGTAATTCCAAACTGGATTAGCTACCTTAAATTACAATTCAGCCCTTACATATTTTGTATTTGTTTAGGCAGTTTATTCAAGGAGCTGAGGGGCTATATTCTCCAGACCTTGGTCATTAAGCACCTGTGATTTTATTTATTTGGTATCTATAATATTGGTGCTAAGAGACTTGCTTTTACCATAAGTAAATCATTAAAGAAACCAGTTAATAATATTTTGCACTAACACATGATACTTTACATATTACTATCATGCGCACAGAAACATTTATAAGAAAATAAGAAGAGCAAAAAAATAAAATAAACAGCAAGGAGAACAAAAAAAAAAAACAACAACCCAGTGTCCAGCAATCTTTACACTTAAGGATATGCAGTTCAGTTTGCTTGCATTTTGTCCCAATATAACAGCTTTTTACTCGCCTCCTTGATGAGACAAAATAGGAAAAAAGCAACAGCCAGGCAAAAATTCCCAGATATCTAATGTGTCACTGTGTTAAATTTTAATTGTAGCAAGTTCACATTTGCTGGCGCAACAGAAACTGCAGCTAGTGTTTCAGTTAGTTTGTTGCAAAACGACTCATATACTTTACCGTCCTTAGCTGCAGCTGTGACCTGTGAGAGACCTCCTGGGAGACAAGCCCCCCTCACGCAGCACCGGTGGGAGGGGGGACACGTGCTCAAACAATGCCCTGTTGTTCTGCAATTTTTGCGACTTTCGCCAAGGCGGAGAAGCAGGAAAAGGCAACAGACCAGAGCCGGACAGATTACCCCGCAGCAATTTCTGACCCGGGTCCCTCACGCAGCACCGGTGGGAGGGAACTCCAGGACGGGGGAAACAACACTCCCAGATCTGCGCTACCTCTCGTATCTCCGCGGTACCAGGATGGGCCACACAACCTGCGGCAGGAACCAGGAGAAGGCTGAACCAACTGGGGAACAACGAGCAGGTCCCTGCTCCAGGGAAGGACCGCTCACAGGAAACAGCGCCGGTCCCTCTTCCGCCTCTCAGCCCAGCGTCGAGCAGGTTTGATGAATCTTTTCCCGTGGCTGTAATATGTCCGCTAAGCCTAGCGATAGGGAAAGAGTCTCCGTCCTCCGTTAAGCCCCACACTCAGTATACCAGGACAGTGAGCAGTGAAAGCGTCTTATGGGGAAGTCTCTGGGAAAGGTATATACACAGCGTGTATACTGGTTGCAGTTTGAGATTTGGGTGCTTTCCCTCTTGTCTTTTTGCTCTGCGAGTAATGTTATAAAGGTATAAAAAATGGTGACCCTGTAATTGCTGCTATGCAGCTTAGTGCATTGGCAAGGCACTTTTGAATTCCATTAGCGATGGTAAGAGCTATGCAGGCTACCCTGAGTCTGAGGGTTGAAGCGCTGTATCTCGCCAAACAAGCTTGCAGTGGAGCAAGGAATCAGAGCAGGTGTAACACCTGACCATACACCTGGGCTCCTCCTCCGGAAATCTCATTAGATAATCTATTTAATATACTATCCTGACATATTTATACATTGACCGATATGTCCTTTTCACGCAATTATTGCACACGTCAGGGAATGATACTGTAAAATGAACTATTACACATATCTATTGTGGTATAGCTTCCATAATCATTTTATACAGTATGATACTAAGTGATAGGAAGCTGATGCACTGATGCAATTATAGTATGTGTTGAGCCTATGAGATGTCACATGATTACTAATTCGTACTTTATACCTCAATTTGTAAAGAAGAAAAAATCTTTGTGTTCATTACACTATGCAGCTTACAAATTGTTACGTAAGGTTCGTAACCGCTATTAACGCTTTCTTTTAGTGATCAACTAGGAAACTCCAAGGAGTTTATATGTTTCGATTGACATACAATTAATTTTGGCATTATGACGTGTGACATATGACACTCTGATGTCTTGCTGTTTCTGATATGTAATAAATGTTATGTGTTGTTCCGAATGTTGTATGATTAGAAAGTAAGATCCAAGCACAATTACATACTTCATATGCAAAGTATGATTTCCACATGTCAGACGGTTTTAGTACATTTTCAGCGACATAAAGAGAATTATCGTACAAATGCTTGAAATTCAGATATATTATACCCAATCAACGTGCAGGTTATCTGAGCATTTACACGTAATCACCTAATCATGGCACTCCTAACAGAGGGCTAGGCTTCTGCTAAACACTTACTGACTAAAAGGGAGGCGGTGTCCTCAGGCGTCATCCTGATTGGCTGAGGATAAACGTAGCATGGATATAAAAAGCCTTGCACGCTAAAGCCTCGGCTTATTCAATTTTGATACCTAAAGTGTAACATTGACAAAGGCTAACAGAGCCGAAACGCGTTTGTTCTCTAACTTTAGAATCACAACCTCTTGGTCACTCCAGCCACCTGATGCCGATGTTTCCTGCTATCGGCCAGGAAACAGAGGAGTGACTAGCGGTTTTATTTCTTTTAAGTTTGTATAGGTTCAAATGGTTGTGGGTAGTTTAATCAATTTAAGGGAGTCATATCCCGGTTTTAACTTTAATTAATGAAGTATGAATGTTTTTATACATTAATTTCTAAGAGTGAGAGTGAGTTCTATATTAACCCCCTGATCTTTCTGTCCTTTCTAGTCCAAATGTACTTGCCTTAAAGGGGTAGCACCGGAATCTATTATTTTATATTCCTTATCTCACCTTACAGAATGTGTAGTGCCAGTTTTGTTTTAAATATTCATCAATGTCTGTCAGACATGAACCGCTGAGCGGATCATGTCAGACAGACCGATGATAAATCGGCCCCCTATTCTTGACTTAATGAGGCCTACTTATCAAGCCGTCAACTTACTTGCATTCGCCGGCACCAATACGCTCGCCTGACATCGCCTAACATTGTGGCCGCGGACCTGAATACGCTCTTCATATTTAACAAAAAAGCTGTCAAAAAGCCGCCCACCAAGTACGGGGTGATGAGCAGCGGACTGTTATTAACTAACAGTCATCAATCTCGCTGCTATTCAGCTTTTTCACAGCTTTATTTATACCCTGTCACTAAACATCGCCACTATACTAAAATGTTTAACCCCTATTCCGCCACTCCCAGACCCCGCCGCAACTAAATAAAGTTATTAACCCCTATCCCGCTGCTCCCCGACACCACCGCAACTCTAATAAACTTATTAACCCCTATTCCGCCGCTCCTGGACCCCGCCACAACTAACTAAATGTATTAACCCCTAAACCTCTGGCCTCCCACATCACTACCACTTACTAAACCTATTAACCCCTAAACCGAAAGCCCCCCACATCGCCATAAACTAAATTAACCTATTAACCCCTATCAACCCTATCTTATAATAAATTTAAATTTACCTTTAGATTTAAATTAAACTATATTAAACTATATTAAACTAATAATTCAATCCTAACTGTTATACATTAAACTATACTAAAATTACATTAAACTATATTAAACTAATAATTAATCTACCCTAACTGTTTTACTAAATTACATTAAACTATATTAAACTAATAATTAATATACCCTAACTGTTATACTAAAATTATATTAAACTACAAATTAAATTAAATATATTATATATTTAAGAACCTAACCCTACTCAAATAATTTAAATCTACTATTACAAATTACAAAGTTACCAAAAACTAACAACTAAATTACAAAAAATAACAAACACATACGGCTAGATTACGAGTTTGGCGTCAGAGGCTGTGCGGTGCTAACGAACAGTTTATGCTAACCGCTCACTTACAGACATCGCTGGTATTACGGGTTTTTACAACCCAGACAAGAAGTGAGCGTTGAGCAAAATTTTGCTCCTTACCGCAGTCCAATACAAGCGCTGCTTACATTAGCGGTGAGCTGGTGTAACGTGCTCGTGCACGATTTCCCATAGGAATCAACGGGGAGAGCCGGCTGAAAAAAAGTCTAACACCTGCCAAAAAGCAGCGTAAAGCTCCTTAACGCAGCCCCATTGATTCCTATGTGGAAATACATTTTATGTCTACACCCAACACCCTAACATGAACCCTGAGTCTAAACACCCCTAATCTGCCGCCCCCGACATCGCCGCAACCTACATTAAATTATTAACCCCTAATCTGCCGCTCCGGACACTGCCGCCACCTACGTTATACTTATGAACCCCTAATCTGCTGCCCCCAACATCGCCGACACCTACATTATATTTATTAACCCCTAATCTGCTGCCCCCTATGTCGCCACCACTTAGATTTAGGGGTTAATAACTTTAGTATAGTGGCGGCGACATTGGGACGGCAGATTAGGGGTTAATAAATGTAGGTAGATGTCGGTGATGTTAGGGATGGCAGATTATGGGTTAATAATATTTAACTAATGTTTGCGAGGCAGGAGTGCGGCGGTTTAGGGGTTAATATATTTATTATAGTGGCAACGATGTCCGGTTTGGCAGATTAGGGGTTAAAAATGTAATTTTAGTGTTTGCAATGCAGGAGGGCCTCGGTTTAGGGGTTAATAGGTAGTTTATGGGTGTTAGTGTACTTTTTAGCACATTAGTTAAGAGTTTTATGCTACGGCGTTGTACCATAAAACGCTTAACTACTGACTTTAAAATGCGGTACCAGTCTTGACAGGAGAGGGTCTACTGCTCACTTTTTTGACTCGTAATTCCGGCGCTATGCAAGTCCCATTGAAAAAGAGGTTACGCAATTTACGTAAGTGGATTTGCGGTATTTCCAAGTATGGCCAAAAAATTGAGCGGTACACCTCTACCTGCAAGACTCATAATACCAGCAGGCGTTAAAAAGCAGCGTTAGGGCCGGCCAACGCTGCTTTTTAAGCCTAACGCACAACTCGTAATCTAGCCGTAAGTTACAAAAAAAATAAACACTAAGTTACCAAAAAAAAAAATTAAATTATCAAAAATGTAAACTAATTATACCTTATCTAAGAGCACTATGAAAATAAAAAAGCCCCCCAAAATAAAAAAAAAACCCTAGCCTACAATAAACTACCAATGGCCGTTAAAAGGCCCTTAAAAAAAATACAAACAACCCCCAAACAGTAAAACCCACCACCCACACAACCAACCCCCCAAATAAAAACCTAATTTAAAAACCTAAGCTCCCCATTGCCCTGAAAAGGGTATTTGTAAGGGCATTTAGCTCTTTTTCAAAAGCCAAAACCCTAATCTAAAATTAAAACCCACCCAATAAACCCTTAAAAAAGCCTAACACTAACCCCTGAAGATCCACTTACAGTTTCTGAAGACCTGACATCCATCATCAACAAAGCAGCAGAAGTCCTCATCGAATCCGGCAGAAGTCTTCATCCAAGCGGGCCCACATCTTCATCCAACTGGGCAGAAGTCTTCATCCAGACGGCGCGGAGCGGCTCCTTCTTCAAGACATCCGATGTGGAGCATCCTCTTCTTTCGACGTCTTCTTTACAATGAATGTTCCTTTAAATGACGCCATCCAAGATGGCGTCCCTTAGATTTCAATTGACTGATAGAATTCTATCAGCCAATCGGAATTAAGGTTGAAAAAATCCTATTGGCTGTTGCAAGATGATGAAGATAGAAGATGCCGTCTGGATGAAGACTTCTGCCCAGTTGGATGAAGACGTCAGCTCGCTTGGATGAAGACTTCTGCCGCTTCGTTGAGGATGGATGTCGGCTCTTCAGAAACTGTAAGTGGATCTTCAGGGGTTAGTGTTAGGCTTTTTTAAGGGTTTATTGGGTGGGTTTTAATTTTAGATTAAGGTTTGGGGATTTTGAAAAAGAGCTAAATGCACTTTTAAGGACAATGCCCATACAAATGCCTTTTTCAGGGCAATGGGGAGCTTAGGTTTTTTAGATTAGGTTTTTATTTGGGGGGTTGGTTGTGTGGATGGTGGGTTTTACTGTTGGGGGGTTATTGTTTTTTGCAGGTAAAAGAGCTGATTTCTTTGGGGCACTACCCCGCAAAAGGCCCTTTTAAGGGCCATTGGTAGTTTATTGTAGACTAGACATTTTGGGGGGGCTTTTTTATTTTCATAGGGCTCTTAGATTAGGTGTAAATAGTTTAAATCTTTGATAATTTATTTTTTATTTTGTGCAATTTAGTGTTTGTTTGTTTTTGTAACATAGTTGTTAGTTTTTGGTAACTTTGTAATTTGCAATAGTAGATTTAAATTATTTGAGTAGGGTTAGGTTTTTAAATATATATTATATTTTATTTAATTTGTAGTTTAATGTAATTTTAGTATAACAGTTAGGGTAGATTATTTAATAGTTTAATATAGTTTAATGTAATTTAGTATAACAGTTAGGGTAGATTAATTAATAGTTTAATATAGTTTAATGTAATTGTAGTATAACAGTTAGGGTAGATTAATTAATAGTTTAATATAGTTTAATGTAATTGTAGGATAATAGTTAGGGTAGATTAATTATTAGTTAAATATAGTTTAATTTAAATCTAAAGGTAAGTTTAAATTTATTATAAGATAGGGATGATTTAATATCTAATATAAAGTTAGTGGGTTGTTAGGTTTAGGGGTTAATAGGTTTAGTAAGTGGTACTGATGTGGGAGGCCAGTGGTTTAGGGGTTAATAACTTTATTTAGTTGCGGTGGGCTCCGGGAGCGGTGGGATAGGGGTTAATACTTTTATGTAGGTGGCGGAGGTGGCGGGGCGGAATATTAGGGGTTAATAACATAATGTAGGTGGTGGCTGTGTCGGGGTGGCAGATTATGGGTTAATAAACATAATGTAGGTGGTGGCGGTGTCGGGAGGCAGATTTGGGGTAATAACATAATGTAGGTGGCGGCGTTGTAGGGGGCGGCAGATTAGAGGTTAATAAGTATAATGTAGGTGGCGGCAGAGTAGGGGAGGCAGATTAGGGGTGTTTAGACTCGGGTGTTAGGTGTAAACGTTACTTTTATTCTCCCATAGAAATCAATGGGATATCGGGCAGCAGCGAACATAAGCTTTCGTTGCTTTCAGAATCCCATTGATTCCTATGGCATCCGCCGCCTCCAGGGCAGCGGATTGAAAACCAGGTATGCTGGGCTGGAATAGTGGCGAGCGTACCTGTTAGACATTTGTTAACTAGCAAAACTAGTCAGATAGTGCCGAATTTGCATTCGGAACATTTGTAGTGACGTAAGCATCGATCTGTGTCGGACTGAGACCGGCGGATCGTATGTTACGTCACAGATTTCAACTTTTGCCGGTCTGTAAGCTTTGATAAATAAGGGGAATCAAGCTCGCCACAATTACACTGGGGAATTCCAGCGTATTTGCGGTTGACGGCTTGATAAATATTCCTCAATGACTTTAAACAAATTTTTCAAAGTTACTATTTTCAAAATTTCTACCCCTTTATTCAACAGAGTCAATTTATGTCCACATTTAATTAGAAGGATACATACCTTCCTATTATTAGATCATCTCCAGTTCCTAAGATTGCCTTTCAGGATAAACCTTTTTTCCCCCACTTGGGCTATCTACAGTTCCCAGAATGTTTTTACAAAGGTTCTAGAAACTCTCTTGCCTGTATAAGAACTTGTGTAATTCAGTGGCTCCATACCTGGACATCACATTGGTTCAGGCTCAATTATTTCCTTCAACTGTTTTCCATACCATCAGTCTTCTGTTGTTTCTTTACAGACATGTTTGGAAAATTACTTTCAAAGAGTTCTCCTTTTCATTAATCAAGAGTCTCTTTTCTATGAATCATTATAGATTCATTGACTATTAAGCTTTTTTCTAACATCAGTTCCCTCGTAACTTTTTAAACCCATATCTAGCTTATTGTATGGAAGTGTTAGGTCTGATGACTATAGCATCAGATGTTCTTTCTTTTGCACAGTTTTCATATGAGACCTCTTCAACTTTGTATGCTATGACAATGGTTCAAACATTTTCACTCAACTATATTATAGAATCCTATGGGATTCTTCAGTGCAGCAATCTCTGTCCTAATGGATAGATTTCCAACGTTTTCTGGAGGCATTCTTTATTCACCTAACTTTGAAAATAATGTTTGCAGATGCCACTCTCTTGGATTAATGTTCAGTCTGGGGATCCAGGAGAGCACAGGGAGTTTAGTTTCCTCAGGAGACATGGTTATTGTTCAGAGCTGGCTTCTTCTGAAAAGAGAAATATTTTCATTCAGACAATGTTACAGCTGTAACTTATATCCATCATCAAGGGAGAACTTGCATTTCTTTTTACCAATGGAAGTCTCAATATTGTTTTTGATTGGACACAGAAACATTTTTTATAGTTCACATACCAGCAGGGAAATCTGGTAAGAAGATTTGCTTAGTAGGTAATCCCTTCCAAAGGAATTTTTTCTCCATCAAGTAGTTTTTTCTAGATTGTGGGACAATGGGGTTTCTAGGAGATTGTAATATCTCTTTAAGTAAGAACCTCCCATCAACTCCTCACCCCTATTTAAAGCTCACCTTTCCACTTACAAATTGCCTGTTAATTGAAGTGTATGTCAAGCACACTTCTCTATCCTGCTTATACTCGCAGGTTATTTTCCTTTTCAGGTCAAAGCAAGAAGTTGTTATCTCAACTTTAACTTCTGATTCTCTTCTATCTGAACTACAATCAAGACAAGTTGTTTATCTTATTTCTACAGAAGTCTATCTTACAAGTTACTAGTTTGAACTCACTGTTTGTTTGTCTCCTCGCTTCAGCGATAACCGGAAGTAAGTCACGCTCACACACCGCAGTCTCACTAACCGCTCGAGTCTCTTCCAGGTAAGACACTCTCTCCTGTTTTTCCTAAAGCATCGGTTTGATCGGATTAAGGTAAATTGCACCCTGACTGTATTTCATGCATATGAACTGTGCCTACAATTTACCGCATAAGACTGCTCTCAGCTTCACAAATGTATGTTGAACTGAATCACCAATTATTTCAAGCTGACTGAAAGTTAAGTGTAATACCGCTTAAAGGATATTGTAAATATAACTTTTATTTTGGTGTGTGAGTGTGTGAAGATGAGTGGATGAACGGAGACTCAGAGGATAATATCTAAGATACAATTTATCTAACTGAAGTTAAACTCGCTATCAAAACTATAGCTCTTTATATATATGATCTCGCTACAAAACCTCTTTAGTTCAGAAAAGGCATATTACTCAGAACATGCTATCAAGTTTCTGATAATATCATCTAATTTTTTAAC
Organism: Bombina bombina; assembly: GCF_027579735.1. Lineage (NCBI taxonomy): Eukaryota > Metazoa > Chordata > Amphibia > Anura > Bombinatoridae > Bombina > Bombina bombina. The sequence continues at coordinate 232,122,418 of NC_069504.1, read as the reverse complement.
AATAAGCTCACCGTATTTGATCTCTTTTACACAGAAATAGTATCAGAGACAATATACAAAAGAGCAACAAACACTAATTTTTACAAAAGTAACAAGTGTGTAACAGAATTAACAGGCCTCAAACTCTGCTAAAGTAACAGTTCCACCATGGATGCACAAGAGGTTCAGAATGAAATTACCAACATTAACAAAAAATTAGACTACCTCGCCCATGGTTTAACTGAAGTACAAACAGAGAACACTGCATTAAAAGCATTGATTAAAGAATGTTTAACCCCTAAAGAGCTGGAGTTACCTGAGCCTCAGATTCAACCTCCAACTCCATTTTCTGGTAAACGTGCTACTTTCAGAGATTTTAGAAATGCTTGTAACTTACTTTACTCTCTCAAACCCAGAACATATCATACAGAGAGAATAAAAGTCTGTACCACCATATCTTACTTAGTGGGTGAACCCAGGACTTGGGCCAACAGATTATTTGAGGCAAATGATCCTATAATGAATTCCTTACAGGAATTTTTTTCTGCCATGTCCACCTTATATGAGGACGCTGATACTCAGATTAATGCAGAATCCAAATTACATGCCTTAAGACAAGGGAAGAGGACCGTTGAGGAATACATCACGGACTTCCAGATGTGGGCCTCAGATTCCCAGTGGAACCAGATAAGCCTCAGAAACCAGTTTAGGTTAGGCTTATCTGAAGGATTAAAAGATGAATTATCACGTCTAGAAATGCCTGAGACTTTATCAGGGCTCACTAAATTATGTATTACTTTGGACAGACGTCTAAGGGAGAGAAAGGCAGAAAGAATGGCAAGTGACAGTGTTCCAAGACGATCATATCCTGCACAAACCTCACAAGAAAAATCCCTCACCAACCCTGTACCTATGGAGATCGGGACTATTAGGGGACCACTTACCCCAGAAGAGAAAATAAGGAGAAGATTATCTAACCTCTGCCTGTACTGCGCACACAAAGAACATTCCGTTAGTACTTGTCCTTTATTATCCAAACAAAAGAAGGGTAAGATACATCACATAAAACAGTTACATAAAACTATTAAGACACAACAGTTAACTATACCTCTCTCCTTACAGTGGGATCAACACCATCTACAGACTGAAGGATTACTTGACTCTGGGGCGACGGGTGTATATATTAATACTGATTTTGTTGTTCAAAATAAAATTCCCACAGTGTGCAAAGCAAACCCAGTTTTTGTAAAATTAATTGATGGAACCTTAGTAAAACAGGGACCAATCACTCACCATACCATACCACTCTTAATAAGTACTATCGGGGGACATACAGAATATTTATCTTTTGACATATTACCTATAGCTAACCATTCAATTATATTAGGGTATACTTGGTTGAAGACACATAACCCTGAAATAGATTGGAGTCAAGACACTGTACTCCTTACTTCTAGTTATTGCAAAACCACCTGTTACCCTCACTGTAACATAGCTACAATGGAACAGGGTGTACCATTGGTTTATCAGGATCTGGGAGATGTATTCGATTTAAGGGAAGCAGAAAATTTGCCTCCCCATAGGACATTTGATTGTCCAATAGATATTATACCAGACTCACAGATACCACATGGGAAAATATTCCCAATGAATCAAAAAGAATTACAAGATCTACAAACGTATTTAGATGAAAACCTCAGAAAGGGATTCATATCTCACTCGACATCACCAGCAGCTGCTGGGATGTTTTTCGTTAAAAACAAAGACGGAACATTACGCCCTATTATTGATTATCGAGCTTTAAACAAAATAACGATAAAAAATCGGTACCCCTTACCTTTAATTCCTGAATTACTGGAAAGACTAACTGGTGCCACGATTTTTACGAAACTCGACTTAAAAGGGGCTTACAATTTAATCCATATAAAAAAGGGTGATGAATGGAAGACCGCATTTAGCACCAGATACGGCTTATACCAGTACAACGTTATGCCGTTTGGATTATGTAATGCTCCAGCAACATTTCAGCATTTCATAAATGAAATTTTCCATGACCTCACTGATGTCTGTGTAATCATCTATCTGGATGATATCCTAATTTACTCAAAGAATTTAAAAGACCATGAAAAACATGTTCGGTGGGTCTTGACAAGGTTGAGACAAAACGAACTCTACGCTAAATTAGAAAAATGTATTTTCCATGTGTCTGAAATTAAATTCTTAGGTTATATTCTAAAGCCCAATAAGATTGAAATGGATCCACAAAAGATCCAAGCAATTATCAATTGGCCCAGGCCTACAACTGTACACACACTCCAGAAATGTCTGGGGTTTGCAAATTTTTATAGGAAATTTATCAAAGATTTCTCTTCAGTGGTAAAACCACTCACTCAATTAACTAGTAATAAACGGAAATTTCTTTGGAACAACGAGACTCAAGAAGCTTTTATTAAGCTGAAAGACCTGTTCACTACCGCGCCTGTCTTAGCTCTACCGGACTATAACCAAACATTTATCCTAGAAGTGGATGCATCTAATTCAGGGATTGGTGCTGTATTGTCACAGCAAAACATCATAACAAAACAGATCCATCCTATCGCTTACTACTCAAAGACTTTCCTACCTGCAGAAAGAAATTATAGTGTCGGTGATAAGGAATTATTAGCGATAAAACGTGCTCTAGAACATTGGAGACACTTATTAGAAGGAACCCAAGAACCATTTTTGGTATATACTGATCATAAAAATTTACAATATCTGAAAACTAATAAGACCCTCTCATCTCGTCAGGTTCGATGGGCTTTATTTATGGACCGATTCAACTTTCAGATAACCTACAGGCCTGGAACAGCTAATGCCAAAGCAGATGCTTTGTCACGACCATACAAAAATAACCTAACAGCAATTGAACCAACACCAGTAATACCAGAAGAAAAATTCTTAGGATCTCTCACAAACCTAGAGAAAGAGATACTTTCAGATTTAACAAAAGAGATAGCCATACCTCAAGATTGCATTAAAGATGAAACCACAGGTTTACTTTATCATAAAGGAAGACTTTATATCCCACAAAATTTACGTAAACTCATATTATCATACACACATGATAATATGCTATCAGGTCATACCGGAATTCAAAAGACCACCGAATTGACCCGACGTTATTTTTGGTGGCCACAGATGGAAAAGGTCATAACAGATTACATAACAGGATGTGATATTTGTGCAAGGAACAAGTTAGAACACAAGAAACCCATTGGATACCTAACCTCCCTACCTATTCCTGATAGACCATGGTCAACCATATCCATGGATTTCATTGTTGAGTTACCTCAATCTCAACAATATAATATGATATTTGTAGTAGTTGATCAGTTGACCAAACTAGCACATTTTACTCCACTTAAAGCTCTACCCACTGCTATGATAACCGCTAAGACTTTCATCAGTTCTATAGTCAGATTACATGGTTTACCAACAACCATAATAAGTGACCGGGGCACTCAATTTACCTCCGCATTTTGGAGATCAATATGTAAGTTGTTAAAAATAGATGCAAGGTATTCAACAGCGTTTCACCCTCAGACTAATGGGTTAACTGAGCGTCTCAACCAAACATTAGAGCAATATCTTAGATGCTACATTACGCACTTACAGGATGACTGGGTCACTCTCCTTCCTATGGCAGAATTTGCATACAATAATTCCATCTCTTCCTCAATAAAAATGACTCAATTTTTTGCCACTTATGGATACCACCCTACCTCCATAGCAATCACTAACACAACAGTTAATTCCCCGAGCGCTACCACTTTTGCAAATAGTTTACAAGACAGACTAAAGACTCTAAAGACTCACCTAGCCGAAGCCAAGGACAGACAAAAATTTTACTATGATCAAAGACGACGACAAACACCTGACTATAAAATAGGTGACCAAGTCCTTTTATCCACAAAGCACTTACGGTTGCAGACACCAAGTAAAAAGTAAGCTAACCAATTTATAGGACCATTCATTATTGACAAAATCATAAATCCTAACGCAGTGAGACTTCACTTACCAACCCATTATCGAATTCACAATACATTTCATGTCTCCCTTATAAAACCTTATATATCAGATCATGAAAGATTAAAACTAACTCCTCCACCCCCTACATTTCTTGATGACCAAGAGGAATTTGAAGTGGAAAAGATATTGGATTCTCGAATCAGGAGGAGAAGATTGGAATATCTGATACAATGGAGAGGTTATGGTCCTGAGGAGAATTCCTGGCAACCTCAGTCTGTGGTTCATGCATCTGAACTTGTTAAACGTTTCCATCGTCGCTATCCTTCCAAACCTCATCCAGGTTCTCCAGGGGTGCTCCCTTAACGGGGGGGAGATGTAATATCTCTTTAAGTAAGAACCTCCCATCAACTCCTCACCCCTATTTAAAGCTCACCTTTCCACTTACAAATTGCCTGTTAATTGAAGTGTATGTCAAGCACACTTCTCTATCCTGCTTATACTCGCAGGTTATTTTCCTTTTCAGGTCAAAGCAAGAAGTTGTTATCTCAACTTTAACTTCTGATTCTCTTCTATCTGAACTACAATCAAGACAAGTTGTTTATATTATTTCTACAGAAGTCTATCTTACAAGTTACTAGTTTGAACTCACTGTTTGTTTGTCTCCTCACGCTCACACGCTCGAGTCTCTTCCATGTAAGACGCTCTCTCCTGTTTTTCCTAAAGCATCGGTTTGATCGGATTAAGGTAAATTGCACCCTGACTGTATTTCATGCATATGAACTGTGCCTACAATTTACCGCATAAGACTGCTCTCAGCTTCACAAATGTATGTTGAACTGAATCACCAATTATTTCAAGCTGACTGAAAGTTAAGTGTAATACCGCTTAAAGGATATTGTAAATATAACTTTTATTTTGGTGTGTGAGTGTGTGAAGATGAGTGGATGAACGGAGACTCAGAGGATAATATCTAAGATACAATTTATCTAACTGAAGTTAAACTCGCTATCAAAACTATAGCTCTTTATATATATGATCTCGCTACAAAACCTCTTTAGTTCAGAAAAGGCATATTACTCAGAACATGCTATCAAGTTTCTGATAATATCATCTAATTTTTGAACAATAAGCTCACCGTATTTGATCTCTTTTACACAGAAATAGTATCAGAGACAATATACAAAAGAGCAACAAACACTACTTTTTACAAAAGTAACAAGTGTGTAACAGAGATTGACCTGATGACTTCTGTTTCAAAGAGTCTTAGTTCAATTCTGACTGCTCCAGTCAGGCCCTGCAGATCTTGGTTGGCAAAACTGATTTCAATGTCAAGCTTTCTTCAATCATCAAGATCTTGAGTATCTCATCTTGAAGGCTTAGAGATTGAATATCTATTTGTTTAAAACAAAGAGATTTCTTTGATTTTGTAATATATACCTCATTTCAGGCCATAAAGTCTGTTTGAAGTATAATTTTTTTTTAAAGATTTGGAAACCTGTTTCTTTATTAATATGAAACTAATGTTTTAGCTGGCATTCTTTTAGAATTCCAAGTATATTTTAAAGACTGTTCAGATAATTTTGCTTTTTAGTTCTTGCAAGCTTTACATGTTTCTCCTTTTGAACCTGCATGCTTTGGACATTTAGCTTCTGTTTTTGCAGTTTTTGCTGCTGTCAGAATATTTTTTTAAATGTTGCTCTTTCTTGCAAGCTTCCTTTTTGAAAAGATGATTTAAAGGACTCATTATGATTTTTTACCTAAAGTAATTTTTCTGATAATATCATTCTGGAGATTTTACTCATCTCCTTGTCCTAATCCAAAAACGTCTTTTGGTGATCTCTTAGTTATTTTAGCCAATGTAAGAGCATTAGAATTCTACTTTGAAACTAAAATTACAAAGGCTTTTAGAGAAGCCATTTCTTTAGATTTTTGGCTAAATTTGTTGATTACCAGAGGCTACTTAGAGGTGGGATACTCTTTTCTAAAATGCATTCTTGCCAGTTTTGCTAGATCAGTTTTCTCTTCTTGGATTTTCAAGAGCTAGTTTTATATTGAAAGAGGAAAAGAGCGCAGCCCACTCTAAGAGTAAACGTATTTATTACACTGAATATGGCGCAAATAAAAACAAACGTACCAGATAATGGAATAAAATGTGCACAAAATGAGTATCGCCAAAAGTCCCCCAATCCAAGGCAAATGAGTGTCAACTTATACATCGCTTAATCCTTCCTGTGGTCACAGCATGACCGGAGTTCCTTACTGTCCCAGGATTGCGGAACCACTCACAATAGTTTCTGCCTGTGTCGGTAGGCCCTCAGGACTCTAAAATCCTCAATGCGTTTCTTCGGACCAACTAATGAATTAGACACTTACAATAAGCTCTATTAGGAGATAGATGTGTGAGGATTAGTGTAGTAATCTCCCCATCTCTAACTATATATAAATTGATCTATGGACAAAACCCCTTATGTTGTGTATTTAAAAGAGAGAAAATTGATGAATATACACTCCAAAAATTGATATATATGCAAAATAAAAGCATATATAATCAATAATTGAATAAATGAGTGTATACAGAGCCTTAAAGTCTATCTACATAAAATGTACACTAATGCAAATTTATGATATTTCAAATGTAAAATGCTGCATGAAAAAATGCAGAAAGCAGTATCTGAATTTACAAAATTAACTAAGGCGACCGTTTCTTACAGTCTTTAGTTAGTTGAAATAAGTTTTTATTGACATACACATCAAAAATTAAAGATCACAGTAACCCTCCGAACTTATCCCTTCTCTCCCCTTAATCTCATGTGATTATCAGAAGTCCAGCAGTCTTTCTTCTAGTGTGGGGATGGTTTCAGAAAGTCTATTAGTTCAATAAAGCTAGTAAACATTTATAATTCAATGCAAACTTTAGGGCCCGTGATGTCTGTTGAAATTCAATTTGATCGGGGGGTTGGGGACAGAGACGAGGGGACAAACCAGGGAGAAAAAAACAACAACTAGGGCTTCATAAGACCGAGTCCCCCTCTCTCCGCAAAACCCCCCCCCCCCCACCCCCACCCCACCCCACCCCACCGGCTTCTACATTGTGTAAATTTTCATTCTTTTCCAATAACATTCCAATAACAAATAATAACCTTACCTCTTAAACTTCATTAAACTTGTCCGCTATGCCGTCCCTCCGCCACCGAGTCCAGATTAGGGGCCCCACCCAGGATTTGGCCTAATCTAAGCCTTTGAATCAATAAACTATCTATGACAGCTAGTGAACCTTTTCTATTGCTTACTCTTTTGTTATTGGTTATGTGTTCTCACTTCTCCTAGATTGTTAGTGGCCTGCCAAATCCAGTAATTCCACACCTTAAAAAATTGATCCTGGTTGTTCTGACTAAAGGCTATCGTCTCTGACATTTTGTAGGTGGCCTGAATATATGTTATCAGAATGATCACCGTAATCATATTATATTTAGTGATTATATGCAGCATAATTACGAGGCTCCATTCTTACCCCCATTTGCATCTTTACGTTCCCCTTTTAGTCCCATCCTTATTGATGAACTAATCAATATTATATTATATGTCACTTTAAATAAACACCAACACCTGCATCACTGATCTCATTGATTACCATATTTTTTACTATCTTATCTCATATTATATTAACACGTATGCACTTAGTTTTATAGGCATTCTTTAGCAGCACCAAACAATCACATAATATTTCTTTTAATTTAATCACGTAGACATTCACCATACATATCGTTAACACGATATGTATTTACATACATAATATCACACTCACTTTTACAAAATATTGTTAATAAGTTTTTTCCCATTCCAATTTCACCATCACCATGTCCAGAGATCATTATCTCGGATATTCATAGGGCATAAACACACACAGACATTAGTCACAGTAATATATGCAATGCGTCCGGTACACCAGTGCACATTTCCAAACATAGAGATATGGTCACTTAATCACACAAGTCAAGATCCCCTTTGAGGGACAGATAGGAGTGGGTTCCCATTCTTTAGAATTTAGAATATAGTTTTAATAACACTGGTGTCTCATCCATATTAATTTCTATTGTATACCGATCTCATATATACATATTTATTATCACCATTAGCGATACTTTTATCACACCTGTCTCATGTAGTAGATCCATAACCTACGCATACAGCCATTGTTATTGGTCATCTAATTTCTCTTTGAGCATACTATTGAGTTCAATATTGATTGTTTTCGTATATTTAACATTGCTGGTTAACTAGACGTCAGTTTGTTTACGCCACATCAACCTATTAGATTCGTGGGTGTGTACCTGCATTGAGCAATGAAAATCCTCATCTGTCATGCTGACGTCTAGCTGACGGCGGTGAATACAGAATCGGTGCGGTCCACACCCACGAAATGAATTTACAGGAATCATGGGAAATGTAGTCCATTGATAACCAGACTCTCACCAATCAGATCCAGGTTTTGAGACAAGCCCCATGGTTCTTTGCCATCATTGGTGGGTTAGATATACACCACACGATTTGTTTACATAAGCTCGGTTGTAACTTTCTACACGATCGTAAAAGCAATTTTTTCAAACAAACCTTAAGATCACTTGTATATATAATACGAATCTTAAGGAACTAGTAGCACACTCTCAATTATAAATTTTACTAGTAAACTTTAACTAATCACTGCAACAAGTGGGAGTGGGGGGAAAGGAAGGTCCTTATTGGTTTAAGCAAAGGAAGGAAGGGGAGTGTTTATTGTAAACATGTGGTTACTGAGCCCTATTTAAGGGTGATTAAGACATAGGTAGAGCATACAAGCCTGAGGAAACGGGGTTACCCCCGAGAAACGCGTTGCTTTACTTCTCTATATACCATAAGAGATTTGATTTTAACACACCAGCTGTAATGTGCTACATTACTGGCTATTTTATTCTGTATAATAAATGCTTGTTTTATGATTCACTGTTTAGCCTTTCTCCCTTGTTCCAATCTATAGGAAATTATCCAGGCAAGGACTGCCTTGCAGGATATTCACTTCTCCAGGACATCACGACGGGGATTCGTATACACAGCCAGCTGGTTTGCTGTTTAGAATACCAGCCTGCCTCTAACAGGCACAAGAGAGTGCCTTCACGTTTGTGAGTATCCTGTATCTTGTCCAGATTCACGTTTTGGTATCCATTGATCTACACATGTGGCGCCTCTGTTTCTGTTTTTTACAGTTGTCTATAGTAAGCTTAGAAGTGTGTATGTCCCGAAAGGGTTGTCTCAACCGTCCCCACAAAATTTAATCTGGTCTTTTGAACCCTGCTAATGTTGTCTCCACCTTCACCCATATAACATCCTCTGATTTTATACTCAATAGGGTAGTCTGCGCCAGCCTCGCTGCTTGATAATAGTGAATTAAATTTGGTACTCCTACTCCGCCTAGTTGTCTATGTTGTTGAAGGATGTGAGAGGGGATTCTGACTTTCTTGTTGCCTCTTAGAAATCCTATCAGGTCTGTTTGCATTTTTTTTAAATCTGGTAAGGGAACCCTAATTGGGAGGGCCCTAAAGAGATATAGTATTCTTGGGAGGATATTCATTTTTATTGCCGACAATCGGCCGTACCAGGAAAAACCTCCCCCCCTCCATTTAGTGATGTCTTTGCGGATCGTTTTGTATAAGGGAATATAGTTTAAATTGTAGAGGTCTGCGATGTTACCTGACAGCTTAATCCCCAGATATTTAATTGCTGTGTGGGCCCATTGGAATTCAAAATTAGCTTCAATAAGTTTTTTGGTGAGGTCGGGAAGAGCGATAGGGATTGCCTCGCATTTATCTAAGTTAACTTTATATCCCGATATATCCGAATATACCTGTAAAATTCGGTATAAGTTAGGGAGAGATATCAGCGGCTTGGTTAACGTGAGGAGCACATCGTCCGCGAAGAGAGAGATTTTAAATTCCTGATCTCTAATTTTAACACCGTGAACATCTGGGGATGAGCGTATTGTAGCAGCTAGGGTTTCTATACACATTGCAAACAGGAGCGGCGACAAAGGGCACCCCTGTCTCGTGCCGTTTAAGACCTCTATAAGTTTTGATTGGTAACCCGCTGTTCTTACGTTAGCTGTTGGGTGAGAGTATATGCTTTTAATAGCCTGAATAAATTCTCCATGAAAACCCATCCTATCTAGTACCTTCAACATGAAATTCCAATCTATCCTATCAAACGCCTTCTCCGCGTCCAATGAGAGGACCAGAGAAGGCGTTTTTGTTTTGCTAAGGTAGTCGACCAGGGAGATCGTACGCCTCGTATTATCGGGAGCTTCTCTATCTTTAATGAATCCCACCTGGTCCGGGTGAATCAAAGTCGGTAGGTGTGTTTTTAGTCTGTTGGCTAAGATTTTGGTAAATATCTTGATGTCTTGATTTATTAATGATATGGGGCGGTAACTTTGGCATAGTTTTGGGTTTCTCCCTGGTTTGTGTATAACTACTATTTTGGCTTGTAAAATTTCTTTGGGGATCTCTTTGCCTTGCATGATATCATTACAGAATGAAACCACATGTGGGATTAAGATAGATCTAAATAGTTGGTAATATTCCCCTGGGAACCCATCTGGACCCGCTGCTTTCCCTGGCTTTAATTCTTTTATGGCGGTAAGGACCTCCCTGGTCGAGATCCCAGCGTTTATCTCTTTACTGACCTCATTGTCTAAGGGTGTAAGTTTAGCTTCATCTAGGAATTTTGTCAAGAGTTGGTTAGTCTGGCTCCCTGATTTAGTTTTTTTGCCTTCATAAAGATGTGCATAGTAATCCGCGAAAGTGTCGGCTATCTCCTGAGGGTTGGAAGTAAGAGCTCCGTCATTTTTTTGTATATATGGGATAGTGAAAGATTTCGTCCTCTCTCTTAGTTTATGGGCTAAATATCTGTCCGGTTTGTTGGAATATAGGAAGTACTGTGACTTCAATCTAGGGGCTGACCTTATAGAGGTTTCATTCATCACTGTTGCTAGCTCATGTCTTTTAGCTTGTAGTTGTGTATATGTTGATGGCGAGAGAGTTTGTTGGTGTAATTTGGATAGGGTGGTTATTTCGGTTTGTAAGGTATCTGTCAGAAGTCTGTTGGCTCTGGTAAGAGCAGTTTTTTCTTTAATCAGTAAACCTCGAAGGTAGGGTTTATGTGCTGCCCAGATAGTGATAGGGTTAGAGGTTGTCCCTACATTGAAGTCCCAATATTCAGTTAATGCCTTGGCTATAGGTTCCCTTACTGTGGAACCTTTTAAGATATATGGATCATAGGTCCAGGATTGAGTTGCACTAGTATGAAAGATTTTTTTAAGGTCTATTTGTACTATCGAATGGTCTGACCAAGCACAGGCATGTATCTTGGAGGAGACTAGGTCTGGTATCATAGTTTGGCTTATATAGATGTAATCTAGATTTGAATAGGATCTGTGTGCACTTGAGTAATAGGTGTAATCCTTAGTCCTCCCATATAGGGTGTCCCAAGAATCCAAAATGTTATGTTCCAAAAAGACCTCTTTTATTTTTTTAATTGTAGAATTGTGTCTTTGTTGTGTTTGAGACAATGGGGTCTTACCCTGACAATATTGTGTGTATATTGAAACATTAAAGTCCCCACCTAAAATGATTCTAACGTTTGACCACTGGGTTAATAATTGTGAGATGCGAACAAAGAATGGAGCTTGTGTTTCGTTTGGAGCATAGATATTGCATAGCACAATCGGTTTGTCATGTATTCTACCCTGGAGTAGCAGGAATCTACCTTCAGGATCCCTAATTGTTTCCTCTGCTATGAACCCGACCGTCTGATGTATCAATATGGAAACCCCCCTCTTTTTTTTGTCAGTTATAGAGTGAAAGTGTTGTGTATATCCTTTAGACCAATACTTTGGTATGACTTCCTTAGTGAAGTGTGTTTCTTGTAGGAATATGATGTTTGCCTTTAATCTAGTATATTGGTTCATAGCTGTCTTGCGTTTGAGATCTGTGTTTAGGCCTCTAACGTTATGTGAAATTAGCTTTAGGTGGCTAGTCATTATTCACTGTTATGTTGGTGAGGATCTTCCCCCCCTGGATCTTTGTTACCTTTTCTTCTTGCAGCTGTCTGCAGGTATCGAGATAGTAGTTTTCTATCAGTAGATGGGGCTCAGTGGCAAAGTGGACTGCACGGCGGGACACTAACAAAAACATTAAAAAAAACAAAAATATTAATAAACATTACAGAGTGTACCCCAACATCTTTATACAGAACGTGGCTAATACTTTCGTGGACTTTATGTTGGGATAGTACCCAAAGTAAAATACAGCAAAAAAACCTTATAACTCCTCTCTCCCCATACAAAAATTTAGTTATGGTTTAAAAGTAACATTATATAGTGCTAAAACTGTAAATGTTTAAACTATCTAACATTTGGCATCAGATGAATTAGTAGTTATTGGTAACTGAACATTTCGTACCATATCACCTTTCCGTGCAGCTACACACCCTCTAAGCTTATTGTATTTAGAATGTTTATCTTTTATCTATACTTCTTCTCTCCCTAGCAATGCTATAGATCAAAAAAGAAAGGGAGACAATGATAAGAAACCTCTCTAGGTAACCGTCCATTACTGAAATGTGTAGATGGGTCTAGTTGCACTTGGGGCCTATCTTCTCCTTTCTCCATCTGTGGGATATCAGGTGGTTCTAGCTGCAATCTTCGGCACATATCTGGAATCTCTGTGACTTCTTTAAGGTTCAGGGAGTTGCCATTGTGAAGAATGTAAAGATTAAAAGGAAATCTCCAACGATATCTAATCTGGTGTTTTCTTAAAAGAGTAGTTAGGGGTCTTAGGTTACTTCTCCTCTGTAGGGTCCGTATACAGAGGTCTTGGTAGAACTGAATAACCGTGCCCTGGAATTTAAAAGTGGGATGTTTCCTTGCCGCAGTGAGTATCTCTTCCTTTTCTGGGAATCTAAGAAATTTAACGATTACATCTCTGGGGGGGGCATCTTCTCTTGGTTTAGGTCTAAGTGCTCTATGAGCCCTTTCCGTTTGGAATTTCTCATCGCCCCCTTCTCCCGTGATTGCCTGGAATAATTGATGTAGATATATAGGTAGTTCTTCCGTCGAGACGGATTCAGGAATCCCTTTCAAACGTATATTACATCTACGAGTCCTGTTTTCAAGGTCCTCCAGCTTATCATGTATCTCACTTACTTCTTGTTCATGTGAAGACAGCTTTTGTGTAAGATTGGATAGTTCATCGGCGGTGGAGGCCTCATTTTCTTCCAGGGTGGCCACTCTGGAACCCAGTTCGGTGATTTCTTGTTTTATGTCTGCTAGACTGGTTGTAACAGTGTTCTGGAAAGCATCTATTTTTTCCCAGAGCTTGTCAAAGTTTTTGTTAATGTCCTGTTTAGATACTAGCGATTTAAGATCAGCTCTTGTTGCAGGAATAGCGTCCTCCTCAGTAGCCTGTGAATCTGATTCATACTCATCTTCTGTTATAGCATTCACAGATTCTAGCATTTTTTCGCCTCTTGCAGGTTTAAAAAATAGTGCAGCGGCTGGTGGCTTAGAGCTCTGAGAGAGTTTATTTGGTTTTCAAGCAGACATATTACCAAGTGATTGTTTGTATATCCTTAAGATATTGTAGATATAGTTAAAGGCTGACTTCCCAGCTTGGGGTGTAATTGTATCCCAGAACCCCACAGGTGAATAAGCAGATAAATTGCTCTAGGGAGTTTTAGTGTGCATAGATCAACAGTATAGATTTTCCCCTTCAAAACAAGTATTTTCACATGCTGCAGATTTGGAGTGCGCAGTAGCTTTTAGGTGTTTTAATGTAAGATCCCTCTATTCCTCTTAGTATTCTAGCAGAGGGAAGCAATCGCAGACAAATTAGGGTATATTATAGTGTGTGATAAGTTCTGCTTTCAGTGTGGCTAGGAAAAGGGATGGCATATTTTATATCATAGCAAGGCTCTGGTTAACCTCATGACATTTTATTTTGCAGCTCTTGAGATCGAGTAGAGATTGTGTCTCAGCATCAAGCAAATGCGTTATAACAGTCTGGGTGATGCTGTAATTTGTTATTGATCCCTGGTAGGTATACCAGCAACGAATCTAATGTGTGGCCTTGTTAGGTGCGTGTTGTTCTGGGCTCCCATAGATCCCCTAATAGCTTAGGCCTCAGTGGATTAGGCATTCTTTAATGTCCCCATAATGATCCTGGGCATATGTGTAATCTATGCTCCATATGAGCTCTGTTATTTCTATGTGCCACTCTCATCCCCTCTTACCGCACTTGATTCAACACTCCGCTTGCCTGTCAGACCGGTAGTGTCATTACCGGAACTTTCTCTCGTTCGCGTAGCCCAGAAATCTGTTCCTTCTCAGGGAACCTTTGAAAGAGGGCTTCCCCCCTGTCTGTGGATTGTAAGGTGGCCGCTTGAGTACTTGGTTCCTTGTTTTTTATGGCGCAATGCTGCCCGGTTTTAGTCCCGCCACGTGGGCAAGATGGCGACCGGCACCTGAGGGCTTTCTATGAAACCGGGTGAAGATTTAACCTGTGTTGTTAGGTGTCACTCCTTGCTACTCTCCATTGTCTATCCCATAGGGTCTTATGGGTACAGAGTCCTTTCTTGTGCAAAATTACACCTGTATGCCTTTGTATGGTTCAGTTCAGCACGGAGCTCAAGTGCTAAGCTGCCATCTCCCTTCAGCTCCAGGCTCCACCCCCCGGATTTGCCCTACAGTCTTTAGTTAAAAATACAAAATCTTGGGAGGCGCAGCTTGGCCATGCTGCGAGATGGCCGGCATTTAGAACAGCTCCCAAGTCCTGATACTCTAGCCCAATGTAGATGCGGCAGCAGGCAGATTTACAAGCCCAATTTGAGCATGGCAGACAAGACAGTAAGGAGCGGCTCACTGTAAAAGCGAAGCTCCCACCATATTCCCATCAGCCTAAGAGCAATAACGGGCCCAGCAAGCGGGATCACCGTTGGAGTAGCGTAGTGAACATCCGGCCACATGTCACGCAGCCCCTAACTAGTGAGGCGCCTAATAAGCACAGTACCGGGAACAGAAACTGAGGTTGGGATATTTATGAGGACCAGATCACACGCTGCAACAAGAGGTCAAATATTACAATAGCGGTGATCCACCCAAGGTATAGTCAAGCTCTCTCTATAAAGGAAACAGTGTAAAACTGTAAAGGGGCCCTACGCAAATCCACCCCACAACAGACATCAAAAGCAGCAGCAGGTGTGGAGGGGACAAGCTATACACGGGGTAGTAAATACCACGGATCAGCCAGGCACTTAATCTGAGGTTATAACTTATAAGAACCTCCAAAACACACAGAGGCTGGGCCCTGGAGCGTTGATGCGAACAGGCAGGTACCTACAGACAGAAAAGAAGAGCCAAGTGGACACACATACCTAGGGGGCAGGGGGGGGGGATAAAAAATAAAAATAAATAACAATAATTAATAAATAACAAAAAAAATACATAAGGTACACATGATATTCCATAAGGGACAAAGTAAGACAGCAACCCACCTGGCCAAATACCTATAGCACATAGTGGCCACAAATACTGACTATTAGTGCTTAGCCAGAAAGACAGCTAGAGGTCTGGTGCTGTATTGTTGGGTCATACTCATCCAATAAGAAAGATAAACTCTTGGGCATTCCCTCCTGCAGAACAGCAGCATATTGATCCCTTAAACACAGGGCAACACCAAGAGTGCAGCGTCCAGTCTCCCAAAGAGGTATGCCAGTCAAAATGTCACAAAAGGTAGACGTGCAACCTAAATTAACCATGATTAATCAATATCTAAAAGCAGCGGAAGGACCACTGCAGGCAAGGGCGGATGCCCCCCGTGATGAGCCACCCCCAAATGAGACTCCTGCAGCCGCATATATTGCCCCAATACCCTCCACATCGTCCTCAGAAATTACGCGTAAGGACCTGAAGCTCCTGGCATCAAAGGAGGATATAAAAACAGCCATGGCGGACATGTGAAGCATGTTCCAGGAAATGAAGAGAGACCTCAGGTACATAGATCAGAAGGTGGGCACACTAGAGGAAAGTCACAACACAACAACCCAAGATGTCCAGTATCTATCACAACTCACGTATAGTCAAGAGGAAACCATCCAGAATTTATATGAAAAAATAGAGGATCTTCTAGATAATAGGGGCCGCAGGAACAACCTATGTATTAGAGGGGTCCCGGAGAGCATCTTGCCCAACGCACTACAAGGATACCTGCAGGATTTATACAGGACAATAAAAGGAAATAATACTTCCCCAGATATCATCATGGAAAGGGCGCATAGAGCCCTAAGAGCCAAACCATCAACCAAGCCTCCCCCGAGGGATGTAATTGTGAAATTTCTGAACCACCAGGACAAAGAAGAAATACTGTGACACACCCTGGCAGAAACCACAGTTCACGCACGCAGGGATCCCAATACAAATATTTGTTGACCTTAGCCCTACCACACTTCAAAAGAGAAGAGAGCTACAATTTATCACCTCAGTCCTAAGATCACAGATGGGGCTTTACAATCAGTATAACCGAGACAAGAGGAGATAGATCATCCACATACAGGAGCCTAGATGACTTGAAGAATTTCTGTGATATGCTACAAATAAAAGTTACACCTCCAAGAGATAAGACCGACATGCCTGGCATCACCACCCAAGGAAAAGAATTGCACAAAAAAAAGATAGAGAGATAGTTCTCTCACAACGGATTACTTCCACCTTTCATTGAGATGTGGACATTCTCACCGCTTACTATAAGCTCTAGTGGATGGCACATCCAAGCAGACTTTCATCCAACAGATGGGTAAAGTTGATATGTAGTCGTTGATGCAACATGTTTTTGTTGTTTGTTGATGTTTTGCAGTTAACTATGTTTAAAAGTTTTTTAGCATAATGTGTATCTTCATGTAAAGCAAGCAAGTCATGTTATTGACAAGGTGGGGAGTGTTGGATGCTGGCCATGAAAACTTAGTTTAAATAACATGTAAATGCAGATCACATAGAAACTCTCCCCCTATAGAAACCCTACATTAGCGGCACAACCTTGTAGCGCATACCCGATAGCACCTCCGAGGTTGTGGAGTCTCATAGCTACACTGCCTAGACTAGAATAGCATAGGGATAGGAGATTAGAGCGCAGAATAACACTAGAAGACCACAGGACATCCTAGCACTTGCTATGGCCAGCTTTGGGGAAAACCTGTTGCAGGAATGTAGTTTTAAATTAAACCTTGAAAATGTGCTATGCTTTATCTGAATTTTCCGAATGTTTGACCCTGTGTGCACTCTGCTTGTATATGTACTGCACTGTTTGATACCAGCTCCTGGAACAATGATTGCTTTGTATTGTATATCGATGTACCACACGACAGGGGCAGGCTTACACAGGGTAGCTGAGAATTTTTTTATTTTTTTTTACGGTACTTGTAACAAGATCATTTTGTTGGGCACAAACCAACACACAGGGTTAAAGGGAGCGTTTTAACACAAGACAGGAGGGATCACGGCGGCACCACACGAGATAAGAATCAGCCCAGGTTCTTCCCATCACAAGCAGTTATATGCAACACCCAAATAGAGTGACCCCTCAGGGGACAATAAGAACTCTTAGCGGCACGCCTGACATACTGATAGCTTCATGTCGATAATATTCTGGGCTTACATTAGAACTAGAACAAGAATCCTGGGTTACACAGACAAAAATATGCGCTTAATGATAACTGTTTGGACGCACAAAGAGGTAAATGGCCGGTACAAATTTAACTTAAATACTAACGCCGGTGCACATACAGTGAGGTGTTAGTAGAAAATATTCAGCACTCTATTTATATCTGTCACTAAAATGCTATATGTTTAAACAAATCCGGCTGGGTGTAAGGGATACCCTCAGTCATTGTACTTGTTTTGTGTATTACTCTCTAGAGAGCAGGAGACACCGGTACTTTTGTAGCACCAATACATCACCAGGGGTATTTGTGTGAAGGTCGCCGCCACCCCAACCTTATCCTTAAGAACCTACCCACCCTCCTGTTAGTCTACTCTCCCCTCCCCCATCCCAATTTTCCCTTCCACCCCCGTCCTTCAGGTGAACAATTTCCTATGGAAACTATAAAGACACACAGCCCAAAATGTCGGAACAAGGAACCCCGCCACACTCACATAGGATGCGTCTTATAACTATCAACGCTACAGGACTTAACAGTCCGGAAAAGTGTTCCATAGCTTTTAGGGAATTGCATGGCCAGGAGGGGGATATCATTTTCATTCAAGAGACACACTTTAAAAAGGGTAGAGAGCCGAAACTATTAAGTGCCAGATATCAGAGAGCATTACTGTCCTCAGGACCCACTAAGAAAGGAGGGGTGGGAATTCTGATCAAGAACGCACTCCAATTCCAGCCAACACATGTGGAAAAAGACAGGGAGGGAAAGTTTGTCATAGTAGTAGGACTGCTATATAACAGATATATTACTCTAGTGAATGTGTATATGCCAAATCAACTACAACACAAAGCAATGAGAGAGGTCATGCAAAAGATACTAGAATTAAGTAGGAGCGCAGTCTTTTTGGGCAGGGATTTCAACACACCATTAGACCCTGTAATGGACACTTCGAGCAGTTCCTCCAGCATGCCCAGGAGAATACTAAAGTCAATCAATCATCAATTACAACAACTCATGGTACACGACATATGGAGGGCATTACACCCTAGAGACAAAGATTTTACTTTTAATTCACACCCACATCAGTCATACTTTAGGGAATTGCATAGCCAGGAGGGGGATATCATTTTCATTCACGAGACACACTTTAAAAAGGGTAGAGAGCCGAAACTATTAAGTGCCAGATATCAGAGAGCATTTCTGTCCTCAGGACCCACTAAGAAAGGTGGGGTGGGAATTCTGATCAAGAACGCACTCCAATTCCAGCCAACGCATGTGGAAAAAGACAGGGAGGGAAAGTTCGTCATAGTATATACTGCTATATAACAGATATATAACTCTAGTGTATGTGTATATGCCAAATCAACTACAACACAAATGCAATGAGAGAGGTCATGCAAAAGATACTAGAATTAAGTAGGGGCGCAGTCTTTTTGGGCAGGGATTTCAACACACCATTAGATCCTGTAATGGACACTTCGAGCAGTTCCTCCAGCATGCCCAGGAGAATACTAAAGTCAATCAATCACCAATTACAACAACTCATGGTACACGACATATGGAGGGCATTACACCCTAGAGACAAAGATTTTACTTTTAATTCACACCCACATCAGTCATACTCTAGAATTGACTATATTATGACAAACTTGGCTACGCTATCCCAAGTGTATAATGCAGATATACTACCGCGCACGTGGTCAGATCACTCTCCAGTGTTGTATGACTTTGTCTGGCCTGAGAAACCACTACTCCCCTACATCTGGCAATTAGATGAACATTTAATAAAAAACTTGTTGCATAAATTAGAAATTGACAGAGAACTAACAGAATTTTTCAGACTTAAAACACAGGACAGACCAAAACCTCAATGGTATGGGAAGCCCATAAGGCTGTCATACGAGGAGTCATGATTAAAATTAAAGGACAGCTACGCAAGCAGAGTAGACAATATAATAACTCATTAAAGGCTCAAATTGCGTATTGGGAAACCGAACACAAAAAAAACACAGCCTCGGTCTCTATACTTAACTCACTCACACAAGTCAGGGAAGAACTCCAGGCACTACAACTCAACTACAACT
Organism: Bombina bombina; assembly: GCF_027579735.1. Taxonomy (NCBI): domain Eukaryota; kingdom Metazoa; phylum Chordata; class Amphibia; order Anura; family Bombinatoridae; genus Bombina; species Bombina bombina. The sequence goes on along the minus strand of NC_069504.1, from coordinate 232,102,610 downwards.
TGACTACACAGTCAAGGGCACTACGCTTACGACAACAATACTACGACTTCGGTAACAAACCCGGCGCACTCTTGGCTAAGGCTCTCAAAGGGAAACAATATCAGGCTCACATAGCGCACATATATAATCAGCATGAGGTGCAGCACAAGGACAGCCAGAATATAGCTGAGACACTGAGACATTATTACTCCTCACTATATAACTTACAATCAAATAATTTAACACAAAACTCTGCCACAAACAAAGAGACCACCTTGATAGAAACTATCTGAAAGATATAGAAATCCCAACTATAGACAAAGAGGAGGCAAAACAATTAGAACTACCCATATCACACAAGAAATACTGAAAGCAATTAAAGATATGCCTGCAGGGAAAAGCCCAGGCCCAGATGGGTTTTGCATGTCTTATTATAAACAATTTGCAGCGTTACTTACACAACACTTAGCGGACACATACAACTCATTGTTAAAAGAAGGGGGCTTCCCTAGCAACCTACTCGAATCTCACCATTTTACCAAAACCAGGCAAACCACACAATAGACCAGAACTTTCGGCCAATCTCTTTACTAAACTCCGATATAAAAATATATGCAAAAATCCTAGCCATGCGTATTAATAGAATCCTTATAAAGATAATCAATCCAGAACAAGTGGGTTTTGTGCCAGGCCACGAGGCTAGAGATAATACTCTAAGGGTACTATAGCTCATCTCCCATGTGCAAAGAGATAAGATACCCATAACACTCATCTCAACAGATGCAGAAAAAGCGTTCAACAGAGTGAAATGGCCCTTTCTAAGGGTAGCTCTGTCAAAAATGGGGTTTAGCCAACTTTTCATAGAAATGATCATCGCCTTATACACCACACCAACTGCGAGGATAAAAGTTAATGGGTGGTTGTCGGACAGCTTAACAATCACAAACAGAACCAGGCAGGGATGCCCTCTCTCGGCGATACTGTTCGCAATCTCCATAGAGATTCTGGCCATTAAAATTCGGGGGTGCGTACAGATCACAGGCATCACATTAGATAGCATAGAACATAAAATGGAATGTATGCGGACGATGTACTACTCACACTTACAAATACGGATATTTCCCTCCCACCAGTATTGCAAATTTTTAGTCAATATGTTAAACACTCTAACTTCTTATTAAATGTCAACAAGTCGGAAATGTTAAACATCACCACGCCTAAGGAAAACACTTCACAATTATTGTAAGATTGCCCGTAAGCATCCTGAAAAAATGAAATACCTAGGGGTATACCTTTCAGCAAAGGCTGAGACCCTATTTGAGGCAAATTACAAACAATTAGAGGGAACACTGACTAGAGACCTCTCTTGTTGGGGAAACAAAAATCTCTCATGGTTGGGCAGGATTGGAGTTATAAAGATGAATGTCTTACCCAGAATCCTTTATATTTTGCAGAGTCTCCATATCCCCCTACCATTAGACTATCTAACTAAGTTACAAAACACAATAGAAGCTTACATCTGGAATGGTATAAGACCAAGAATCTCCAAACAGACACTATACCTGCCCAAAGCAGAGGCTTGTGGAGTGGTGTACAAACAACCATAAAAAACACTGGATCCAGATAGATAGATCCGTACAACACACAAATAATCCAGGTCACCTTGCGTGCACAGCAACAAAAGACAGGCCTACCCTAATACAAAGAATTCCCTCATTAGAGGATAATCCTCTAACATTTTGTATAAGAAATTACAAATAACTGGGACTTCCGGTAGGCGGGCAAACAAGGCAGACGCAGAAACTCTGAGCTCCGTATCCTGGAGCCATAACATAGGTCTATAAGGCTAATTAACCTGCCTAGCCCCACACTCTAAGGCACTGTCGGGTAGCGCAAAGCTCCGCCGACCATTTAACAGCAGTGTGAGGATCTTCACATTGGATCCAGCGACCGGGAGCACTATTGAAGAAAAGCGCCACGCTGCAACGCCCCGCCATCTTGACTCGCGCCACATCTAAGCGCAGAGCAGAGAAGCGCCCCAGCCAAGAAATCGATTGCTACACACTATTAGCTAGGTAAAGTAAAAAGCCCCTGGCAATAACAAACTGAGAGTGTGCTTTTTTCTGTCTGGGGATGGTGCAAGTTATACACGGGACACTGGAGGAATAGGCCAGATAGCCTGGGTTAAAGTTCTGGATACTTCATTAATACCTGCACCACAGCTACAGTCGCATAACGTAGCGGGACATCTGGCAACCCACGGTACTACAGGCTGACACGGCACACACTACCACCCATTGGAAAGATTGACGGCCTAGTATAAGAAGCATTGCAGGGTAGTGATATTCACGCGGTTGCGGCCCGCGGCCCATACCTGTTCAACACACAGCACCAACCTCCCCAGCTGAAGTGAACACCAAGAAAGGCTTGTTGGAGTTGCTAAAGCTCCATATCAGCTACTGGACAGGCCATACTCAGAGTATACCGCAACGGCCCAGACTATCAGGCGGCGGCCTAAATTCACTGATTGGAGGTCAAACATAAGAAACTTTGTGGCTGGAGGGTTGAGGAGATTATGATTACAGGGGTCACTGGCTGCAATTACAGGGGACTTTACCGCAAATTCTGTCTGTCAGGAGACTACAGAGATTTACACAGAAAGAAATACTAAAGTCTCATTTATCGTGAGCTTCAATGAAAGTTGACAAATTCTTTTATAAAATCCCACCCACTACATCTGCAGACATGTCGCACAGGGCAAAAAATACCAATAGCAAGAGACAACAAAAATTTATGGCAGAAAACCAGGCAGAGGATTCAGCCCTGTTGAATCAAGATACCCCCCTGAGATTAGATCATAATGCTTTATTGCAAGAATTGAAATCTTTTTTTCTTCCTAAGATGGACTCACTACAAACAGGAGAAGACACTCTCACCTGCGAGGTGCGCCAGTTTGCTGCCAGAATAACCGCAGCTGAAACTCGCATCTCAGATGTAGAAGACAGACAGGTCTCAACTGACACAACCATTAAACAACTGGTAAAAAAAACACAGATACTCCAAGACCGAGTAGACGACTTGGAAAATAGAAGTCGGCGCAACAATCTCCGGTTAGTAGGTGTACCGGAATCCATTAAGGGCAAAACCCTGCTAGAGTTTGTGGCGCTGACCTTTCCTAAACTATTGGGCATACACCCTGACATCCTACCAATTGATGTAGAGAGAGCACATCGCATAGGCCCGGAAGGAGGCCTAGATCAAGCAAGAAACAAGCCACAGCAAGTCATATTTAAATGCTTGAACTTTCAAGAAAAGCTTAAAATCCTGAGGGCCTATCGGGCTCGTAAAGAAACCATATATGAAGGCTCAAAACTTCTCCTTTTCCAGGACTACTCCATGGATGTAACAAAGCAGAGAAAAGAGTTTGCTCCTCTGTGCTCGATGCTACATGAACAGGGGAGGCAAGTGGCCTTATTGTTTCCGGCAAAGCTTCGGCTACAGACACCGCATGGTGTCAAATTTTTAAATTCACCACAAGCCCTGAAAAGTTTCCTGGCCACTGAAGAACAACACCGTCCAGTATGAGGATAACTCTACAACCTATCCGAGGTCCCTCTGTCTTGAGGGAAGATGATCTCTTTTGTACTCCTAGTATAGGGCTTCAAATAAATGGCTGGGCAAACCTTACTGCCATATAGTACTCGGAGTCATGGTTGCCCTCGGGTCACGAAGGTGGACTGTTGCAGTGGGGGGTTATCCCAACCCCCATGGGTAATGTTGTACCATTTCAATTTTTTGTGTTATGGTTATATGTTGTTACTGTTTTCAAGTTTTACTTGTTATATTGGTTCAATTGGCTGTTTATTACTATGGCAGCCATCTTTGACAGCAGATGTAAAGATTGATTTGCAGACATTAGGATGGTTTAAAATGTTAAGATATAAGTTACAATATTGGCTGCAGTCTGAGACATCAGTGGAGGCTCTTCTGCTGAGACGCTGCTGGGAGGGTTGGAGGCCACAGTGACAGAATAAGAAGACCAGGAAGGGTGAGTGACTTTAGCACACTGTGTTCCGGAGGGTCGGGGCTCCGCTCCGGAACGCTCACCCACGTGACATCCACACTTTGAGACCATAACAACCTCCCTGTACATTGGAGGTACCCACCGGACTGCCCTGCTAAACCTGCCGCAGCCATAGCTTAGATCACAGCTACGGAGAATAACACAAACCCTTACTTATGAGCACCCGGCTCTACTGCCGCCTTAACTTTTGCAGCGCTTGATTCACAACCAAAGCCCCATCTGAAACTTGGCTGCATTTCCTACAAGAAGACGCTTTGGGCCTAAAACTTAACTCCTGCTGCCCCAGATACTATACCCAGCTACTCTACCTGGAGGTACTAATCCACTCAAAACTGAGAGGTTTACTAAGAGAACCAGGATAGAATTTTCTCAAGCACTCCCAGCCTATTTATTGCTATTAGCCTGAGTGGCAGCAACACCCTGATAGCAGTGGAAGCCACTTGCCTCTTACTCTAAATCAGAAACACCACTGTGTGCCTTGTGTCACCACGCGCACCCTGCAGCGGAGTTCCCTATTCAAGCAACGGCAGATACTGAGGCACTATCTTCCAAAATTGTTGCACTCCCTGTGGCCACCCCCTCCACTCAGACATAGAAGTCCTCTATTTATACCCACAATAGCCCGTGGACTCAGAGACTTAATACAACATCCCAAAGCACTTTGAATTTCCTGGCTTACCACAATCTAAAAACCAAGATCCCTCTATACATCCCAGATTGCCACTGCTCTATAGTGACTCTCCTCCACCTTTCCCGCTCTGCTCCCCAGAGCGGGTCATAACCTGCATCCTTTTCCCGGCTGTGCCCAGTGGTGGCAGTTCCCCTGAGGAGAGCCACACTCTATCAAAGCCCCCTGCCCACAGAAACCACCAGACCTCTACAATACAGCAGCTTCTATAATAATTATTTCTCTTAACTACCTGGCATAAGCAACTTAGCCATGGTTTGCTAAATCCTGTGGCGCCCCTCCCTACCGGTGTATCCCAACTGAACCCGCCAGGTTTTACTCTTTCCCTGCAACTACCTATTGACATTCCGCCACTATCTGTTACAACATCTGGTATACAATGTCACAGCAAGCCAAGAAGAAGACAAAAGGACTAAACCCTTCAAAACATACAGTTCGGGACCATTTCCAACCTATCAGGGACCCACTACCAGACATATCAGATGATGATAGATCTGTCTCACCTCCTTTATCAGAGGGGAGAGCTAGTGTGAGGAGCTCACCACCCTCTCTCAGGCAATCTGAAATGATCACCATGGATTCCATGAAACTACTACTAGAGCAACAGACTCAGTCATTCACGAAAAGATTTGACAAATTGGAAAGGTCCTTTGACGACCTCAGAAAAGACATTGTTACAGTTAATGAACGAACAGACATAATAGAACGCAAACAGGAAGACCTGTTAGTGGACCACACAAACTGTTAGTGGACATACACAAAATCTAGCGGATCAGGTGTCCTCTTTAGAGGCGAAATTAGCGGACCTGGAGGACCGTTCCAGGCGGAACAATGTTAGAATCAGGGGAATTCCGGAGTCTGTAGGGCCCCAGGAGCTAGAAAAATTTGCTCAAGCACTATTTAGATCTATCATAGGTCCATCAGGGGAAAAAGATGCAAGAATTGACAGAATACACAGGGCTGCTAGGCCGCAAAACCTCCCTATGGATAAACCCAGAGATACCATAGCTAGGTTGCACTATTTCTCCTTCAAGGACAGACTCTTGAAAGTCACCCTGAGGCAACCCCAGCTCCCGGATCAGTTTAAGGACATCTCACTATACCCCGATCTGTCCTCATTCACGCTCCAACAAAGAAGAAGTTTCAACGAAACCACTAGAACGCTGAGGGCCCACCAAATTCGATACAGATGGGGATTCCCTACTAAATTAATTATCACTAAAGATGGTTCCCAGCACACTGCTCTTACTCCACGTCAGGCGCAGGACCTGCTAAGAGTCTGGAACTTACCTCCTGTAAATGTAATTGAGGACCCTCCACGACCACAGAGAGCAGGACCCCTACTGAGAGTGGGAGCCCAAGCATGGAACCCGGAAAGACAAGAGGCACCCCGACAAGATCCTGGCCGATGATCCCTACCTTCCTACACCATCAGAAGTAACCCCATGATTGCCTATCTACCCCTAAGGGGGTGTTGTGAAGATTCCCCATTATTACCTAAATCCCGAAAGGATTGAGTCATCTACTGGCGCCATAGTGGTGCTGAAGAATTGGTAATGTACAGGGGATTGACGCTCTTGTATATTACTCCCTACTCCCTTCCTTTCCCCATCCCAAGTTACTAGAGCTCTGCTTGACTTGTTCCCTCACCTCCAGTAGACTGAGTTATGGAACACATGTGTTAGTTCATTCCTTCAAGAGAACTGTTAATGCTACCGAGACCTGGAGGTGGCTAGGGAACTGGTAAAGTACATGTGAAAGATCATCTAGCTCAAGTTTAAATGTTTACTGTTCATATAAGTTAAAGTTGCAATGTTTGTTGTATTTGATGTCTCAGCTATGATGCCAAATCAATGTTTACATAAAGGTACCTCAGATGGTTGTGTCGCTTTCCCCTGTCTCTCCTCCTCTCTATCATCTCTCCCTTATCCCTCTTTCCCCATACCCTGCTCTAATCACAACCCTCCTGACCCTATTACCTCCCTTACTATCCTAGTCCCACTTTTCCCTAAATGTCCTTCCTTTCCGCCTGGACTGTTGGTACCCCCAACCAACCGCATTCATCCACTACTTACCCCTCTGCCCTTCCTACCTCTCTAATCCTACTAGGCCATCTCCTTTTTCCTTTTTGCCTTCTCTCCTCCCTTGCCTGAATCCTTTTCTCTCAACTCACACTTCGCCAAGGTTGTTTGTCCAACCTACTACCGCTTCCTTTAGACATCGGAAACCACTGCCCTGAGGGGAAATACTGGGAAACTGGTATGGTATATTGACGTTATTAATTGCCAAAAGCAGCTGTATTTGAGATCTATATTAGTTTGACTTACACTGTTGATCGTGCATAGTGCTTCATTGATGATTTCAGATTAATGTTCTACATAAAGATGTTTTGATAGTTATGTCTTCCTCTTCCATCTCTTTCTATCTTTCCACCTCTCCTATTTCTTGCCCCCTCCCTATACCCTGCTCCCTCACTAACTTTCTCAGCTCTAATACCCTTTTACTACCATATTCCCCTCTCTCTCCCTTCTCTCCCTTCCTCGGATTGCTGATGGCCTACTACCCGCCTATCCTACCCCTCTCCTTCCACCTCTTTCCTCCCTCCCTTCCCTCCTCACTTTCCCTTAGCCTTCTATCACTCAACTTTTCCATACTCGCCAATGATACTGCTTAATCTATTATCACTTCCTCTGGGTCTGAGAGAGGACTGTCCCTATGGGAGCGACGAGGTAGGGATTTGTTTTATAGACATTGCTGAAAGCTGAACACAGATTGTATTTAAAATCTCTATGGGTTTAATTTGTACTGTTATTTTATATAATGCTCCACTGATGATGTTTTACAAATTGGTGTCTTCTACTGTTGGTATTTCTCTTACTACCTCTTCTCATATCCACTACCTTTCCCTCTGCAATTCCTTTTTTCTCTGTACTCACTCATCTTATTAAAGCAGCTGTATCTTAGGTCTACACTAGTTTGACTTACACTGTTGATCTTGCATAGTACTTCATTGATGATTTCAGATTAATGTTCTACATAAAGGTGTTTTGATGGCTATGTCTTCCTCTCCCATCTCTTTCTATCTTTCCACCTCCCCCACTTCTTATCCCCCTCCCTATACCCTGCCCCCCTCACTAACCTTCTAAAAGGACAGCTACCATATGCTTACTCGTACCTACCCATACTTTGTGACTTATCTGACCCCTGATGTAGACTTTTAGCACCCTTTAGACTCTCCACCCCATACATTGACTTGTACTCCGATATATAGCATAAGCACATTGCACTTTCCTAACCTTACTGGACTCTCTGATACCTTCTCTCTATCTCTCCTCTCCCTAGCATTTTCCTACTCTTCTTTTCCTTTTTCCACCACGCCCTTAAGACTACCTGGCCATAGGTTCCTATGCAAGACGATTAAGTGACATATAACACACACCGGTAGTGGAGGGGAGCCTCCAAGCTCTCTCCTCTAACACTACCTTTTCCCCCCTCCCCCTTACGGGGGCTGTATTTTTGGTGCGGTTAGGGATTATTTATTTTATCCTCCGCACTCCCTATTTGGCAGTGTAGTAGTCTCTGCCCAACCCCGAGAACCTGGTAGAATCCAGCGCGTACCCTTCCTTATCTCCCATACCTTTTGCCTTTCACCCTTATTTCCCCCCCTTTTTTTTTTTTTTTTTCTTTCTCTTTTTTCCCGCTCAAAATGAAGGTGGGCACGCTGAACGTTAGAGGTATGAACTCCCCCACTAAAAGAAGTTTACTCCTCAAGTTTTTGAAAACCCAACGTCTGGACGTTGTATATATACAGGAGACTCACTGGACGGAGTCTCGGGCCGCCATGTTCCACCCCAGGGATTTCCCCAGCGATTCGCTTATCCTCCACGTTCCATAAAAAAGCCAGGGGAGTCACTGTCCTAATTGGTAGACATGTCTCCTACGAGCCTATATACCTTGAAACGGACCCATCTGGCCGTTACATAATATGTGTATGCCGCTTGGATAATAATCTGGTAACGTTAGTCGCTCTGTATTCCCCCAATGTCAACCAGACTCGCTTCCTTGGCAGCCTGTTGGGTAAAGTAAGCCGACTTAAACAGGGCCATGTTATTGTGGGGGGTGATTGTAACCTGGTGTGGGATCCGCGAAGGGATAGAAAATCCCAAAGAAAGGGACCCCCGCACCGAGGAGAAGAACATTATTCTCACCTCTTCAGGAATGTTGTCTCACAACACTCATACCACGATGTCTGGAGGGCCCTGCATCCTGATGTCGATGACTACACTTGTTATTCGACCTCCTTCCAGTCTTTTTCTCGGCTTGATTATTTTTTTTGTCACTCATGGACATTACAGACAGTTGCGGCAGCTAGGATTGTACCTTGCGTTTGGTCGGATCATGATGCAGTGGTTGTAGATATCACTTTCTCTCCCTCTGGGGAGGTTGGCCACTCTTGGCGTCTATCAGAACGCCTCCTCGCGGACCCACAAATCCCGCTTTGGATACGGGAAATAGAGGAGTTTTTGAAAATAAATGATACGGGAACCACATCTGCGCTAACCCTGTGGGCGTCGCTTAAGGCTTATCTCCGCGGGCTCTTCATGCAGAAGTCCTCAGAGATTAGACGACACAGAGGAGCCAGCCTGGCCCAACTGTATCATGACTATACTACCTCTAGGACTCAACTCAGAAAAACCAGAACAGACTCCTTGGTCAGGAAGGTTCAGAGTCTCAAAAAACATATTGAAACTTATGAATTGGAGAGGGTCCAGAGAGGACTTTATCTCCTGAAGCAGAGATATTACCACAAAGGAGACAGGGCGGACCGGCTCCTGGCCCACAAACTTCAACAGAAAACCTTATTGAACAAGATAGCTTACATCAAAAGAGATAACAAAAAATTTTACTCTCCTAGTGATATTGGAGATGTCTTTGCAGACTATTACAGCGGTTTATACCAGATCTCTGCTGATCCCTATTCCCAGTATAGGCCGGCACACGCTATCCCTAAGTTTCTATGTGAACTCCAACTGCCGCAGGTTCCGGAAAATATGAGAGATCTTCTCACCGCCCCTATCACGGTGGAGGAGATCGAGAAGACAATCAAAAGTCTTAAGGCACATAAATCTCCTGGGCCGGATGGCTTAGATGCCATGTTCTATAAAAAATTAATTACCCCATTGTGTCCTCTTCTTGCTCGAGTGTTTGGTGAGGCCATGGATGCCCCGGGAATTTCTAGAGGCATCAATCATAACTATACCCAAACCTGGGAAAAGCCCTGATCTATGTGAGAATTACCGCCCAATATCTCTTATTAACGGGGATGTTAAACTATACGCAAAAATTTTAGCCTCAAGGCTGAATATAATCCTCCCGGACTTGATCCACCAAGATCAGGTGGGATTTACTCCGGGACGACAGGGCTCAGACAATACCAGGCGCCTATTGAATATCTTTTCTGAGACAGCCTCACTTGATATCCCACTGGTTACCCTGTCGTTGGATGCTGAGAAAGCATTCGACAGGGTCCGGTGGGAATATATGGTCGAGGTCCTACGTTCTTTTGGATTTCCCTCCACATTTATTACAGCGGTAATGGCCCTATATTCGGGCCCATCCGCTAGAGTCAGAGGACTGGGGTTTGTATCTAGAGCATTTGAGATTAAGAATGGCACGAGACAGGGGTGCCCCCTGTCGCCACTTCTCTTTGCTCTCATGATGGAACCGCTGGCAACGAAACTTCGAGCATCCCCCTCTATACAACCCCTGGTGTTGCATGATATCGCACAAGTCCTAGCACTATTCGCGGATGACTTGACAATCTTTTTAGCAAATCCTGAGGAGTCGCTCCCTGAATTGTTCAAGATCTTGACCGAGTTTGCCAAGCTAACATACTATAAGCTCAATTACACCAAGACTGAAGCCTATGCTCTTGGTCTAGATGAGAACACTCTGGAGACCCTGAGAAAAACATACCCATTTAAATGGTAAAACCGAAGGATTGAAGCATCTGGGGGTAGTGCTCTCTCATGACCCTAAACGAATAGTAACCGCAAACTACGGGTCACTACTCAAAGAATTCCAACAGACTGTCTCAAGTTGGAGAGTACCAGAGGTCTCCTGGACGGGTAGAATTGCAGCTGTAAAGATGCTTTTACTCCCAAAACTGATCTATTTCTTCAGATGCCTCCCGGTCCCTGTTCCAGCATATCTTCTCAACCACTTTCAATCCATCTTTACTAAATACGTATGGAAGGGACGCCACGTGCGACTTCCCCTGACCCAACTACAAAAGCCAAAACGCTGCGGAGGCTTGGCGATGCCAAACATTACATTATATTATAAGGCTGCTATGCTTTCGCATATCACCGCCTGGGGGGTGAGAGATTGCTCTGCAAGATGGTACCAATTGGAACAGGGATCATTGCCCGCTGGTGTGGACTTGGCCAATCTCATATGGATCCCAGACCACGCAGAAGTACTGAGCGGAATACACTGCCGCACAATCAAGACCTGTCTGAAGCTTTGGAGAGAGCTACGTTCTCTTGATTCGGTAGCCCTGCACCCCTCCCCTATACACTCCATTAAAGCTTTACTGCAATGCCTTCCTGACTCACATCCCAGGAAATGGGAAGCCCTAGGGATCGGACTAATCTCAGATTTATATAGGAGAGATGCTCTAGCTATCCCACCCCAAATTTATCCGACAGACAACTTCCCTAGAGAGTTGCAATTTGAATATCTCCGATTGGTCTCACTCCTTTTATCCTGGGGATTTCAGAAAGCTAACATGAGAGTACTCACCAAATGGGAGAGGAGGTGGTTGGTCGGTAGGCATCTACGGGGCTCCCTATCGTTCCACTACAGAATCCTCCTTAACTCCCCACACTTCCTAAAAACCCAGACCACAGAGGACTGGGAGAGAGACTTGGGGGTAGTAACACCAGACGACAAATGGCAGCGTGCTCTCCAAGATGCTGGTGCAGCGGTACGCTGCTCCAACCTTTTCGAACTATACCTTAAAATCCTACTTCGGTGGCATTGGGTCCCAACCAGGCTACACAGAATATATCCCTCTAAATCAGCGGACTGTTGGAGAGGATGCGCCCAGCGAGGCACACATCTACATATCTGGTGGGAATGCCCCAAATTGACCCAATTTTGGACTCAGGTGGCGGGTCTACTTCGGAGATTGGGTCTGGTAGATGACCTCACTGGAGATACGGCGCTCTTTCATCTTGGCTTGCAAAGCCTCCCAAGGGCATACCGACTACTAGGTGTTGTCATTCTTTTAACGGCAAAGCTAGTTTTAGCTAGGCAATGGATGAAACAAACCCCGGTGACACTTACCCCAGTCCTTGAGTCTTTGGACTACATCCAAAACATGGAAGAATACGCGTTAAGGGTTGAAGGTCGCTACAACTTCTATTGCTCTATATGGTTGACATGGGAAGAGTTTAGGAGACCTGGCAAAGCCGACACTCTGGGAGATGACCAGATAGTGGGACAACTTTAACCCTGGCATTGGCGGCCTGGCTACTCCTCCACTTTTCAGTGATCCTCCGTTCTCCCCCCTCTCCCCCCCCCCATTTTTTTTTTTTTTTTTTTTTTCTTCTCTCTCTCCCTTCTCCCTTTTCTTACCTTACCCTTCCCCCTCATCTTGACCATGGTTCTCGGGGAAATACCCCTTCACAGTATTCATGAGTTGACCTCCAGATGTTCCCCCCTTCAGAACCTAACAAATATCTCAGTGATTGTCTTAAGATGTTGACAACTATTCAAAACTTTCTTTCTTCTCTGCAAGACCTATACTGCGAACCCTTGATCCAGAGAGTTTCTGTCTCCTAATAAGTACCAGATTGCAGGGCCCATAAGTGGCCCTAAGTTACACTGTTGACGCTTGCATGTTATGTTAATTTATTATAAGAAAAGAGGCATTATTAAGGGCAATACCATGTTCCCAAAATAGCTAAGTGTACCTATGTTTGATTGCAGGAATTATTGTCATATAATATTGATTGAGATATTGTCCTTGCAACTGTGAATGTAACCTTACTTATTTCATTGCCTCAATAAAAATAAAATTTAAAATAAAATAAGTTACAATATTCTGGTGCAGATTTTTTAGTCATTCCTGGACACATGACCACGACACTTTACTTGCAAGGAGGATTACACTACAGAGATAGGGGGGACACAGGTGAAAACATACTACTAGATCCCACAGCGACAAACACGCAAGTGGCTAAGACTGCCTACAACTCTGACTAGTGGAACATTGAGACCTGAGAGCAATCCTGTCACACCCACTCAAACTGCAGCTACAAACCTAAACCAGGCCGGGTTGGAGGGACATATTGAGGAGAGGACAGTTGAGAGCAGAGGGGATCTAGAAGACAGACATCACACACTAAGCAACGTACTAGAACAACCACAAATCACTGACGCATGTATCCCGCATAGTTCTAGACAACAACCACAACCTATAGAAGTCTACTTAAAGGAAAATGATAACTCTATGACACAGCTAAGAGGTAAGACCTTAGAGCCAACCACACGTAGTTTGCATAGTTTCAGACTGGAAAGCCAACAGATGAAGAGGATTCACACTGTGAATGTTCTAGAGGTACATGTAAAAGATATTTGTCTATCACCCTGCTGATTTGTGAAATGTTATGCATGTATTTAGGATTATTTTGCTATATTGTGTCTTGCTTTGATTTGCCAACTTGCAGACCCCACCTTCCTCGTCCCCGGGCCCTTCACCCTCCTCCCCTCTCCCCACCGCTCTCGCTATTTACCTTCCTCCCCCCCTTTATTTTTTTTTATTTTTTTCTCACTAGACAACACAAACTTACATAAATGCCACTTAGAGTTATAACCTGGAATGTGGGGGGCCTTAATACACCTATTAAGCGAAAGGCGGTCCTTAACCATCTTAAGAAGTTAGGCACTGACATTGCTATGCTTCAAGAGACACATCTCTCAGACACAGAACACCAGAAACTAAGGAGGGAATGGGTGAATCAGGTAGTCTTTTTGTCGCACACGAGAGCCAGTAGGGGTCTGGCGGTGGTGTTCGGGAAAAAGCTGACGGTCAATATAAAAAATACGTACCTTGACCCTAACTCCAGATACATGATAATTGAGGTGACTGTTGACTCGGTAGACTATGTGCTATGTAATATATATGCACCAAATCATAGAGATCTGAAATTCTGGGAGAACTTAATAGAACATCTGGCACCTCACTTTTAATATTTCTCCCACTCATACCCTGGACAGACAATGGTTAGATCCCCTTAGAGTTAAAGACCCCAAAAAAATTACAAAGCAAAATACGAATCTAAAATATTCAAAATGTTCGAAACAGATATTAATACTAGTGATGTGTGGAGGTTATATAACCCAGAGGGCAGAGAATACACATGTCTTTCAAAAGCTAAACACACACTGTCTAGGATAGATATTTTCCTAATAGATAACAAATTGACAGATCGTGTTCAGGACTGCAAAATCCATGACATACTGATCTCAGACCATGCACCGGTTGCATTGACATTGGAAACTGACAGAGCACACACCAATAGAAATATCCTTCGCTTCCCTACTTACCTGACGAAGTGTGAATCTTTCATCAATTCCTGCAACACTCATGGACAGACTATGCAACAGACAATGCTATTCACATAGATAATGTAGCACTATTCTGGGAGACAGCCAAAACCATACTGGCAGGTAACATTATCTCTTATGCAGCTAAAGTAAAACAAAAGACCCAATATAGACATAGAACATTACAAAAACAGCTTGGTCAGGCCTAACACCTATACCTCCAGACTAATTCGAAAGTTTTGTATGATAAATATTTAGCTGCAAAAGCCGAGTTGGAGGCATTTGCACACCAACAGGCAGCGTCTGGATTATTAAAAATAGCGGGCAGATTCTATAGATTTGGGAACCGTGCGGGTAAATTATTGGCCACGTTGACTAAAGCCCAAACAGCAAAGATTAATGTTGCTGCTCTGCGCTGCAAAGGTCAGACATATACCAATCCCACAGACATAGTGAATTGTTTTAAACAGTATTATATTCAGTTGTATACCAGACAGGCCCCAGTATCGGGAGAATGGTTGACTCAATTCTGGGAATCAATAGGATTACCACAGGTCACCCCAGACCAACTAGATAAACTGAATGCCCCGATTACCCCAGATGAACTAGCTTCTACTCTGAAAAACCTATCCCAGGGCAAGACACCGGGCCCAGACTGCCTGCCTTCCGAATTTTACAAAGTCTTACAGCCACAACTGACCACCACCCTTGTCCGGCTGTACAACTCCTTCTTGCTGATGGACGAGTGTCCCTCAAAGGAATTTATGGCGGCACACATCACGCTTATCCCTAAACCAGGCAAGGACCATTCCTTACCGGAATCTTATAGACCCATCTCACTCTTGAATGTGGACTATAAGCTGCTCACCAAAATCATAGCAAATAGACTCAAGACCATACTGCCGGATCTGATCCACCCAGATCAGACAGGTTTTATATTTAAACGCACGTCAGTGGTGAACCTGCAGAGAGTCTTGCAGGTTATAGATCATTACTGGACTAAGGGAAATAGCGTTGATGAAAAAAGGGATCGGGAGGCCTTCCTGCTGTCACTCGACGCAGAGAAGGCCTTTCAATAGGGTAGAATGGCCCCATTTGATGGAATCACTTCATGGATTTGGTTTTGGAGGCCCCTTTTTGGAGGTACTAGGCAAAATTTATGATTCACCAGTGGCCAGGGTTCTCTCCAATGGCCTTTTTTCGGAAGACTTCCGTTTACAGAGAGGCACCAGACAAGGTTGCCCCCTTTCCCCGCTATTGTTCAACCTGGCATTGGAGCCATTAGCCACAAAGCTCAGGCGGGCCTTCCCGGGTATAATAATAAAGGACACCCCTCTTCAATTGGCATTATATGCGGACGATATGTTGCTATTTGTGGATTCTCCGCAAACTCATATCCCCACCATACTTCAAACAATAGAGGAATTTGGTAACTTGTCGGGGTACAAAATAAATGCCTCCAAATCTGAGGTCTTATGGCTTCTTAGACGGCCACACATCAATCATAACTTCCCGTTTGTAGAAGCAACAGAAGGTCTTACATACCTAGGCATTCATCTGCATCGGGATCCTTCGAAAATTTATAAACTGAATTTGTCTAACAAATGCACACAACTGTCATCTCAGCTATCGAACTGGCTTAACCTCCCTTTGGGACTATTGGGCAGAGTCAATTTAGTCAAGATGACTATATTACCTAAAATCCTCTATCCAATGCTCATGTTGCCGTTTCTCCTAACTAACGCAGACTTACAACTGCTAACCAGGGCAATTTCTCACTTTGTTTGGAAAAAAATAAACCGAGAATAGCGTTGGAGAAGCTACAACTTCCATATTCTGCTGGAGGCTTAGCTCTCCCGAATCTAAAACTATACAATTGGGCGGCATTGGCCAGGCTGGTAATAGATTGGTAACTGGGCACGGCCCACTTTGGGGATGACAGGTTGGAAAGAGCTGTGGTTGCTCCCATCTCGTTGGCTTACCTACCCTATGGAAATGGGAAAACACTCCCAGCCGACATTCTCAGCAATGTGTCATACAGAGACCCATTGAGAGCCTGGCACAAGATTCACAAATATCTAAATGTTGACTCCCCCCCCCCGAAATTCATCCCAGTAGTGGGGAACCCAGATTTCCCCGCAGGATCGGATCAGGAACCTTTCCGAACCTGGGAAGGGTTGGGCCTTAAAGTTATTGGAGACGTGCTGGACCCACTGCAACACACAGTCCGCTCATTTCAAGAATTAAAAAACAAATTCCTAATTCCAAATGGCTATTTTTATGCCTATTTGCAGCTAAGGCACTATATAGGGTCGTTGCAAGTGTCTAATGAGGGGTTCTGGGAAGCATCGCCTTTTGCAATAGCCCAGACTATGTTCCGAATGGAATCATTCTCGCTGTCCCACATCTATGTACGTCTTCTGCGACAGAAAGAACCTATGGTCTTGACAAAACTGTTGCAAAAACTTAATACCATATGCTCGACGGAATTGACGACACAAGACATCAAGGAGAGCCTGGAGAAAGCTAGACAGGCATCACTAGCGGTTTCACATAGGGAATCACAGGTTAGAATTCTACATATAGACTATATCACACCACACAGACTATCCAAATGGGACAAACGAGTCCCGGACCATTGCATTAAATGCAGAATGGCAACTCCCTCACTCCAACACTATTTCTACACATGCCCGAAGGTTGGGAGATTCTGGGCTCAATGTCAATACTGGCTGAAGATTACATTCCAAATAGAGATCAAATTCACAGAGCTAGACATTTTCCTATTTAAATGGGAGGATACACACAAGAGGTTACATAAATTCCTTTCATTATACACAATGCTGGCTAGACAGTGCATTCTCAAAAGATGGATTGCTAGGCAAGCACCGACAATAGCACAGCTGAATCACCTGGTACTCAAACAGCTTTTTGCGGAACAGCATGATGTTAAACTTGACACAGCAAGTAGACTACGCCCCTTCCTTCACAAATGGAAAATATACATAGATACATTAGATCCTTTCGTACAGAGTCAAATAATGAAACCATTCGCTCACCTGGAGGCAGCGTTACAAATGAATATTAGAGAGGAAGGGCATCGCCCATTGGGTGGGGAACAGACTAATGTTCCCTTAGAGGTCATGTTGTTCTGAACTGGGTTGGTTTTGTTTTGTTTTGTTTTTTTGTTTTTTTTCTTCCCCTCTCTCCCCCCCTCTCCCCCCTCTTCCTTACCCAGCTCTCTCTCCCTTCATCCTCTCCCCTCCACGTCCGGTTGATGATCGAGAACAGCGGCACCAGAGAGTTAACTGTTTCTTGGTTCTAGGTTAAGTTGTAAATAGTTTTTAGAAGTTTAAAATAAGAGAAAAACTTTCAAAGGAACGGAGTGCAAAACCAAGAGCAAACACTGGAGTCATGGCTCACAACCTTTTGGACTTACTGTCTTACAATGATTCTATATTTTAATGTCAGGCATAATCATCTGGGGATTTAACCGTATGTATATCGATTGTAAGAATTGACTGATGTTGTTATTGTATATGCTTTGTTTCCTTTAATAAAAGTGAATTTAAAAAAAAAGAAATTACAAATAACTAGGGAAGACCTTTAACCAACATACGCTAGGGCATGGGATAAAGAACTTGACCTAGAGCTGACATTGAAAAATTGGAAACACATATTTTTTAATAATAAAGCATCATCCATCTCAGTTCAGTTTCAGGAGACTAACTTAAAATACATGAAGGTGGCACTTGACCCTGGCCAGATTGAAAGTGAAATACCCTACTTCCATGGGCAGATGCTGGAGGGGCTGTACAGATGAGGGAACCATACAACACATTTGGTGGGCCTGTCCTAGATTACAATAATTCTGGACAGACATAATTGCATGCATTTGTAGGGTCTTGGAGACCATAGTTTGGAGAGACCCAAAAATATTACTCTTTACGATCCTCCCTAAGCTAACAGACACGGCATAACGAAAAATGTTGCTAATAATGATTAGTGGTGCAAAAATGCTGATTCGCAGACACTGGAAATCCACCTCGATCCCCACTTTCAGGGAATGGGTGAAACAAGTAGATATACTTTTACAATTAGAAAGGTACCATTACATTAGAAGTAACACTGTGGAAATACATGAAAGGATGCTGGCGATATGGCAACAAGATTAGTTATCATTAAACAATTACAGGTGTAGCTCCCGGGTACCGGCACACCTTACCTCACCCGCACCCCTACAGAAAACACCTTAACCCCCCCTCACCTACCCCCCCTCCCCTTCCTCTAGATCCCCCCTCCATACTCTGGCCTTGGTGGCGACCCCAATGGTATCACAAAAGGATGTACAGCCATTGTTTTTTTTAGCTGTTTTCTGTTAATATGTTGTACCCACTTAAAGACTGAAACCCAATGACTATGGACTTGAAAGGTCATTTATAATGTTTATTGCAGACCCAAAAGAGGTCCAAGTTACTACAAGGAGAGATCAAACTGGACATGTGCTGTACTCGAGAAAAATGTGCTGTACTCAAGAATTGAGACCCACAGTGTATCAGATCATTTTAGAGTCTGTCATAATGCTAACTCAAAGGATTAGGAATTAAAGTTATAGATTGGACTGTCTTCTCTCTCTGCACGTCACGTTGCCTAGTAATGTGACGCGGTCTTCCTTTGACACGCCTTAATGACGTCTCACGGCTCTTTTGTTGGACCGTCTTCCTGCTTCCTGGCTACGTGCTTCTTTTTTAGTTTGCTTTCTACCGGTCTAATAGTGTATCCGACCTCTGCTTTGCCTGACCACTCTGTTGGAATATCCTCTAACCTGCTTAAAGGGACTTTGACCTCTGCTTTGCCTGACCATTCTGTTGGAATATCCTCAAACCTGCTTAAAGGGACTTTGATCTTTGCTTTGCTTGACCACTCTGTTGAAATATCCTTAAACCTGCTTAAACGTACTTTGACCTCTGCTTTGCCTGACCACTCTGTTGGAATATCTTGAAACCTGCTTAAAAGGACTTTGAGCTCCTGACCACTCTTACAGAATATTCTTTGCCTGCTTTAAAGTGATACTGACCTCTGCTTTGCCTGACCACTCTAACAGAATATACTTTGCCTGTTTTAAAGTGACACTGACCACTGCTTTGCGTGACCACTCTTACGGACTATCCTCTGCCTGTTATAAAGTGTTACATTATGATTTTATTATTATCAGTTATTTGTAGAGCACCAACATATTTCACAGCACTATAAACAAAGGGGGAGTACAACAAAACAATTATAGGGATCAAATGGGTAGAGGGCCCTGCCAAGAGTTGCACTGTTGTAGTCAGCTCTTAAGAAGGTGATCTACAAACAGCTGGACTCTTAGGCTTACATGCTAAGGGGGTTCGGGGATATCAATGGAGGAGTGGAACTGGTATAAAGTAAGGTTAGCATAGGTTGTATGCATCCCTGAACAGTAGAGTCTTTAGGGAGAGCTTGAATCTTTCAAAACTATGGGAGAGTCTTGTGGAGTGAGGCAGAGAGTTCCACAATATTGGAGCCAGTCTGGAGAAGTCCTGTAAATGGGAGTGCGATGAGGTAACCAGAGAGGAGGAGAGTAGGACGTCATGAGCAGAGCGAAGGGGACGGGAGGGAGAGTATCTGGAGACAAGGTCTGAGATATAGGGGGGAGCATTGCAGTTGAGGGCTTTGTATGTCAGAGTGAGAATTTTGTGCTTGATCCTAGAGGCAAGAGGAAGCCAGTAAAGGGATTGGCAGTGAGGTGCAGCAGATGAAGAGTGACGTGTAAGGAAGATGAGTCTGGCAGAGGCATTCCTTATGGATTGTAAAGGAGCTAGGCAGCAGGTGGGGAGACCAGAGAGGACAGAGTTGCAATAATCGTGGCGGGAAAGAATGAGAGAGTGGATTAAAATCTTAGTTGTGTCTTGTGTTAGGAAGG
Organism: Bombina bombina; assembly: GCF_027579735.1. NCBI lineage: Eukaryota > Metazoa > Chordata > Amphibia > Anura > Bombinatoridae > Bombina > Bombina bombina. The sequence goes on along the minus strand of NC_069504.1, from coordinate 232,082,300 downwards.
GTCTAATTTTAGAGATATTTATAAGGAGGGAGCGGCAGGCTTTAGCCAAGGACTGAATGTGAGGAGTGAAAGAAAGATCTGAGTCAAATGCAACTCAGATCTAGATCCCCCCTCCATACTCTGGCCTTGGTGGTGACCCCAATGGTATCACAAAAGGATGTACAGCCATTGTTTTTTTAGCTGTTTTCTGTTAATATGTTGTACCCACTTAAAGACTGAAACCCAATGACTATGGACTTTGAAAGGTCATTTATAATGTTTATTGCAGACCCAAAAGAGGTCCAAGTTACTACAAGGAGAGATCAAACTGGACATGTGCTGTACTCGAGAAAAATGTGCTGTACTCAAGAATTGAGACCCACAGTGTATCAGATCATTTTAGAGTCTGTCATAATGCTAACTCAAAGGTTTAGGAATCAAAGTTATAGATTGGACTGTCTTCTCTCTCTGCACATCACGTTGCCTAGTAATGTGACGCAGTCTTCCTTTGACACGCCTCAATGACGTCTCACCATTCTGTTGGAATATCCTTAAACCTGCTTAAACGTACTTTGACCTCTGCTTTGCCTGACCACTCTGTTGGAATATCTTCAAACCTGCTTAAAAGGACTTTGAGCTCTGCATTTCCTGACCACTCTTACAGAATATCCTCTGCCTGCTTTAAAGTGATACTGACCTCTGCTTTGCCTGACCACTCTAACGGAATATACTTTGCCTGTTTTAAAGTGACACTGACCACTGCTTTGCCTGACCACTCTTACGGACTATCCTCTGCCTGTTATAAAGTGTTACATTATGATTTTATTATTATCAGTTATTTGTAGAGCGCCAACATATTCCACAGCACTATAAACAAAGGGGGAGTACAACAAAACAATTATAGGGATCAAATGGGTAGAGGGCCCTGCCAAGAGTTGCACTGTTGTAGTCAACTCTTAAGAAGGTGATCTACAAACAGCTGGACTCTTAGGCTTACATGCTAAGGGGGTTCGGGGATATCAATGGAGGAGTGGAACTGGTATAAAGTAAGGTTAGCGTAGGTTGTATGCATCCCTGAACAGTAGAGTCTTTAGGGAGAGCTTGAATCTTTCAAAACTATGGGAGAGTCTTGTGGAGTGAGGCAGAGAGTTCCACAAGATGGGAGCCAGTCTGGAGAAGTCCTGTAAATGGGAGTGCGATGAGGTAACCAGAGAGGAGGAGAGTAGGACGTCATGAGCAGAGCGAAGGGGATGGGAGGGAGAGTATCTGGAGACAAGGTCTGAGATATAGGGGGGAGCATTGCAGTTGAGGGCTTTGTATGTCAGAGTGAGAATTTTGTGCTTGATCCTAGAGGCAAGAGGAAGCCAGTAAAGGGATTGGCAGTGAGGTGCAGCAGATGAAGAGTGACGTGTAAGGAAGATGAGTCTGGCAGAGGCATTCCTTATGGATTGTAAAGGAGCTAGGCAGCAAGTGGGGAGACCAGAGAGGACAGAGTTGCAATAATCGTGGCGGGAAAGAATGAGAGAGTGGATTAAAATCTTAGTTGTGTCTTGTGTAAGGAAGGGTCTAATTTTAGAGATGTTTATAAGGAGGGAGCGGCAGGCTTTAGCCAAGGACTGAATGTGAGGAGTGAAAGAAAGATCTGAGTCAAATGTGACCCAGAGACATCGGGCATGCGGGGTAGGGATAATGATAGAGTTGTCAACAGTTATAGAAAGATTGGGGGTGGTGATTTTGGAAGAAGGGGGGGAAATGAAGAGCTCAGTTTTGGAGAGATTTAACTTGAGGTAGTGAGAGGACATCCAGGAAGAGATGTGAGAAAGACAGTTAGTGACACCGGTTAGCAAGGAAGGAGATAGGTCTGGTGCAGAGAAGTAGATTTGGGTGTTGTCGGCATACAAATGATATTGGAAACCATGGGACTTTATTAGGGAACCTAGTGATGACGTGTAGATTGAGAAGAGAAAGGGACAGAGCCTTGCGGTACTCCGACAGAAAGTGGTGACAGGGCAGAGGAAGCCCCAGAGAAGGCTACACTAAAGGTACGGTTTGACAGGTAGGAAGAGAGCCACGAAAGGGATGTGTCACAGATGCCGAAGGATTGGAGGGTTGGAGCAAAAGAGGGTGGTCAACAGTGTCAAAGGCTGCGATCAGATCAAGGAGGATAAGCAGAGAGAAGTGGCCTTTTGATTTTGCTGTAAGTAGGTTGTTGGTAATCTTAACAATAGCTGTCTCTGTGGAGTGATGGGGACGAAATCCAGATTGCAGTGGGTCAAGAAGGGAGTTTAACGTAAGGAAATGGGATAAGTGTGCATATACTAGTTTTTTGAGAAGCTTTGAGGCAAGAGGGAGGAGGGAAATAGGGCGGTAGTTGGATGGGGAGGTAGGATCAAGGGAAGGTTTTTTGAGAATAGGTGTGACCAGTGCATGTTTCAGCAATGAGGGAAATATACCGGTGCTGAGGGAGTGGTTGAAAATGTGTGTTAGTATAGGGGTAAGGGTAGCAGAGAGGGAGGGGAGTAACTGTGAAGGGATATGGTCAAGGGGACAGGTAGTGAGGTGAGAGCGCAGTATAAGTGCCAAAACTTCTTCCTCAGTAACAGGGGAGAATGAGCTAAGTTTAAGGTTATGTGGGTTGTGGTTGAGTGAGAGCATTTGAGGGGGGGGGGAGAATGGAATTATGTTGAGAGCTGATTTCATTTCTGATGTAGTCAATTTTGTTATTGAAGTGGCTGGCAAAGTCTTGAGCTGACAGAGAAGTTGTATTAGGAGGTGGGGGAGGGCGGAGGAGAGTATTGAACGTGTAGAACAGACGTTTTGGGTTTAAAGAAAGATTAGAGATAAGAGTAGAGAAGTAGTGTTGCTTACGGAGATTAAGGGCAGAATAGTAGGAGTTCAAGATGAATTTGTAATGAAGAAAATCAGCTGAACTCCGAGATTTTTTCCAGTGCCACTCAGCAGTACGGGAACATCTGCATAGGTACCGTGTCAGAGGAGTATGCCAGGGCTGAGGATGAGTGTGTGATTTCCGAGCTATGGTAAGAGGGGCGAGATTGTCAAGGACGGATATAAGGGTGTAATTATAGTGGCAGATAGATTGTTCAGGGCAGGAAAAGGGGGAGAAGGATGAGAGGAGAGGTTTGAGGGAATTAGCAAGCTATTCCTGATCTAATGACATAATGCTCCTGTGAAGTTTGGTGTGAGGAGTAGAAGGAGGGAGAGTTGCAAGTAAGGAGATGGTGGTCAGAAAGAGGAAAGGGGGAGTTTGTGAAGTTTGAGAGAGTGCATCAATAGCTAAAGATCAGGTCAAGAGAGTGACCGTCTTTGTGAGTGGGAGAATCAGTCCATTGTGACAGATCGAAAGAGGAAGTGAGTTGAAGAAGTTGTTTTGCAGAGGAGGCAGTGGGATTGTCAAGAGGGATGTTGAAGTCACCAAGAATGAGGGCAGGGGTGTCTGAGGAAAGGAAATAAGGTAGCCAGGCAGCCAAGTGATCTAGAAATTAAGTTGAGGAGCCAGGGGGTCGGTATATGACTGCAACACGTATAGAAAGAGGAGAGAATAAGCGAATCATGTGGGTTTAGAATGAGGGAAATGTGAGGGAAGAGATGGGATGTATTTGTTGAAAGGTGCAACGAGAGGAAGGTAAAATACCTACACCACCTCCTTGTCTATTACCAGACCTAGGAGTGTGGCTGAAGTGGAGACCCCCATGTGATAGAGCAGCAGTGGATGCTGTGTCTAGGGGAGAGAGCCAGGTTTCTGTTAGGGCCAGAAGGTTGAGGGAGCGGGAGAGGAAGAGGTCATGTATAGAAGTGAGCTTGTTGCAAAAAGAGTGAGAGTTCCAGAGTGCGCAAGTGAAAGGGGTAGTGGCTTTTGATGCAAGAGGAATGAGTAAGGTTTGCAGAGTTTTGTTTTCTGAATCTATGGGACGGTACACATGGATGTGCACGGCTAGGCAGTGGTTGGGGACTAGGATTACGGGAGATGACACCAGCAGTAAGTAAAAGCAAGAGGGAGAGTGACATGAGATGAGATACGGATTTGCAGTAGTGAGACTGCTTTTGAGACAAGCTACAGGGGGGAAAGAAAGTGTTTAGGAATAGGTAAAGTTCATGAGTACAAAAGTAAGGTGAGTTTAAGAGAGATGGTCTAATGAACAGTGCAGGTGGAGAGGGAGAAGGAGTAATTGAATAATGTAGTTTGCTATAGAGACAATAGGTAGCAAAAATGATTATGAATATATTGAGCATTTTTACAAAAAAGTGGGAACCAGTTAAGCACATAAGACACAGAATTACAGCAGCAATTGCATAAGAAAACAAAAAGGTATAAGAAACATAATTTTACAAAAGTACTTGCCTTGTGCCTTGCCCCTTGCCCAATATAATTCTATTGTTAATGCCTCACTTATAAAATATTCACTTAATTCTTGTATAATTCTATTGTTAATGCCTCACATAAAATGTTCACTTAATTCTGGTATGATTCTATTGTTAATGCCTCACTTATAAAATGTTCACTTTGAAAATGTGAACATATATTGTTATAGCAATGCAGAGCCCAGTGCAATGCACAGCCCAAGCTATTGTGAAATATATGCAGGCAGGGCAGGCAGCTGAGTCCACTAAATTTAGTTGATTGCTAATCAAATACAATTGGAAAGGCCAATTGGAAAGTTAGATTCTGCTCTGGTTAGGGTGAGATGTTAAGTAAACAGACAATAAAATTTGGAGGGGGGTTAAAACTGTGGCATAAGACAGTTGTAAATTTTAGAATAATAGCAAGTATTGATAAAGATTGAGCATCACATGACAATTAACAAAAAATAAGAAGACGTATAATAATAGTACAACAAATGTAGAACTAAATTAACAAACTGAAATCATTTACTATATGTAAATATTCACATACCAAAATAGAGTTACAGGAGAGGAAAAACATAATTTATGTAAGAATTTACCTGATAAATTCATTTCTTTCATATTGGCAAGAGTCCATGAGCTAGTGACGTATGGGATATACAATCCTACCAGCAGGGGCAAAGTTTCCCAAACCTCAAAATGCCTATAAATACACCCCCACTACAACCACAATTCAGTTTAACGAATAGCCAAGAAGTGGGGTGATAAGAAAGGAGTGAAAGAATCAACAAGGAATTGGAATAATTGTGCTTTATACAAAAAAAATCATAACCACCATAAAAAGGGTGGGTCTCATGGACTCTTGCCAATATGAAAGAAATGAATTTATCAGGTAAATTCTTACATAAATTATGTTTTCTTTCATGTAATTGGCAAGAGTCCATGAGCTAGTGACGTATGGGATAGCAAATACCCAAGATGTGGAACTCCATGCAAGAGTCACTAGAGAGGGAGGGATAAAAATAAAGACAGCAAATTCCACTGAAAAATTAATCCACAACCCAAATCAAAAGTTTTAATCTTTATAATGAAAAAAACTGAAATTATAAGCAGAAGAATCAAACTGAAACAGCTGCCTGAAGTACTTTTCTACCAAAAACTGCTTCTGAAGAAGATAAAACATCAAAATGGTAGAATTTAGTAAAAGTATGCAATGAAGACCAAGTTGCTGCTTTGCAAATCTGATCAACAGAAGCTTCATTCTTAAAAGCCCAGGAAGTGGAAACTGACCTAGTAGAATGAGCTGTAATCCTCTGAGGCGGGGATTTACCCGACTCCAAATAAGCATGATGAATCAAAAGCTTTAACCAAGATGCCAAAGAAATGGCAGAAGCCCTCTGACCTTTCCTATAACCAGAAAAGATAACAAATAGACTAGAAGCCTTCCTGAAATCTTTAGTAGCTTCAACATAATATTTCAAAGCTCTTACTTCTTAGGATTAGGACACAAAGAAGGGACAACAATTTCTCTACTAATGTTGTTGGAGTTCACAACTTTAGGTAAAAATTTAAACGAAGTCCGCAAAACCGCCTTATCCTGATGAAAAATCAGAAAAGGAGACTCACAAGAAAGAGCAGATAATTCAGAAACTCTTCTAGCAGAAGAGATGGCCAAAAGGAAGAGAATGCGTAGACTCAAACGAGGAGCCTGTAAAGCCTTTAAAACCAAATTGATTTAATGACAGGCCTGATACGGACCAAAGCCTGAACAAAATAATGAATATCAGGAAGATTAGCAATTTTTCTGTGGAAGAGCAGAGATTTGTCATTTCAAGGAACTCGCAGAAAAACCCTTATCTAAACCATCCTGAAGAAACTGTAAAGCACCATGAAATGTAAGTCTTCCAAACTCGATAATAAATCTTTCTAGACACAGATTTACGAGCCTGCAACATAGTATTAATCACTGAGTCATAGAAACCTCTATGACTAAGCACTAAGCGTTCAATCTCCATACCTTCAAATTTAATGATTTGAGATCCTGGCCTTAAGATAGAAGGTCTGGCCTTAACGGAAGTGGCCAAGGTTGGCAACTGGACATCCGAATAAGATCTGCATACCAAAACCTGTGTGGCCATGCTGGAGCCACCAGCAGTACAAACAAACGTTCCATTATGATTTTGGAAACTACTCTTGGAAGAAGAACTAGAGGCAGAAAAATATAAGCAGGTTGATAATTCCAAGGAAGTGTCAACGCATCCACTGCTTCCGCCTGAGGATCCCTGGACCTGGACAGATACCTGGGAAGTTTCCTGTTTAGATGAGACGCCATCAGATCTATTTCTGGAAGCCCCCACATCTGAACAATCTGAAAAAACACATCTGGGTAAAGAGACCACTCTCCCGGATGTAAAGTCTGACGACTGAGATAATCCACATTCCAATTGTCTATACCTGGGATATGGACTGCAGAAATTAGACAGGAGCTGGATTCCGCCCAAGCAAGTATCTGAGATACTTCTTTCATAGCTTTAGGATTGTGAGTCCCACCCTGATGATTGACATACCCCACAGTTGTGACATTGAATGTCTGAAAACAAATAAATGGTTCTCTCTTCAGTAGAGGCCAAAACTGAAGAGCTCTGAGAATCACACAGAGTTCCAAAATATTGATTGGTAATCTCACCTCTTGAGATTTCCAAACCCCTTGCACTGTCAGAGATCCCCAGACAGCTCCCCAACCTGAAAGATTTGCATCTGTTATGATCACAGTCCAGGTTGGACGATCAAAAGAGGCCCCTTGAACTAAACAATGGTGATCTAACCACCAAGTCAGAGATAATCGAACATTGGGATTTAAGGATATCAATTGCGATAACTTTGTATAATCCCTGCACCATTGGTTCAGCATACAAAGCTGAAGAGGTCTCATGTGAAAACAAACAAAGGGGATCGCAACCGATGCTGCAGTCATGAGACCTAAAACCTCCATGCACATACCTACTGAAGGGAATGACTGAAACTGAAGGTTCCGACAAGCTGCAACCAATTTTAGACGTCTCTTGTCTGTTAGAGACAAAGTCATGGATACTGAATCTATTTGGAATCCTAAAAAGGTTACCCTTGTCTGAGGAATCAAAGAACTTTTTGGTAAATTGATCCTCCAACCATGTCTTTGAAGAAATAACACTAGTTGATTAGTGTAAGATTCTGCAGAACGTGGAGACTGAGCAAGTACCGATATATCGTCCAAATAAGGAAACACCGCAATACCCCACTCTCTGATTACAGAGAGTAGGGCACCGAGAACTTTTGAAAAGATCCTTGGAGCTGTTGCTAGGCCAAAAGGAAGAGCAACAAATTGGTAATGCTTGTCTTGAAAAGAGAATCTCAGGAACTGATAATGATCTGGATGAAATGGAATGTGAAGGTAAATATCCTGTAAGTCTATTGTGGACATATAATGGCCTTGCTGAACAAAAGGCAGAATAATCCTTATAGTCACCATCTTGAATGTTGGTATTCTTACATAACGATTCAAAATATTTAGATCCAGAACTGGTCTGAAAAAATTCTCCTTCTTTGGGACAATGAACAGATTTGAATAAAACCCCAGACCCCGTTCCTGAAAAGGAACTGGCACAATTACCCCAGACAACTCCAGGTCTGAAACACACTTCAGGAAAGCCTGAACTTTCTCTGGGTTCACTGGAATGCGTGAGAGAAAGAAACTTCTCACAGGTGGTCCTACTTTGAAACCTATTCTGTACCCCTGAGAGACAATTTTCTGAATCCAATGAATTTGGACTGCATTGATCCAAATATCCTTGAAAAATCTTAGTCTGCCCCCTACCAGCTGGGCTGGAATGAGGGCCGCACCTTAATGCAGACTTGGGGGCTGATTTTGATCTTTTAAATGGCTTGGATTTATTCCAGACTGAAGAAGGCTTCCAATTGGAAACCATTCCTTTAGGGGAAGGATCAGGTTTCTGTTCCTTATTTTGTCGAAAGGAACGAAAAGGGTTAGCAGCCTTAAATTTACCCTTAGATTTTTTTATCCTGAGGCAAAAAAGCTCCCTTCCCCCCAGTGACAGTTGAAATAATCGAATCCAACTGAGAACCAAATAATTTATTACCTTGGAAAGAGAAAGATAGCAACGTTGATTTAGAAGTCATATCAGCATTCCAAGATTTAAGCCATAAAGCTATTCTAGCTAAAATAGCTAAAGACATATATCTAAAATCAATTCTAATGATATCAAAAATGGCATCACAAATGAAATTATTAGCATGTTGAATTAACTTAACAATGCTATACACATTATGATCTGGTACATGTTGCGCTAAGGTTTCCAAACAAAAAGTTGAAGCAGCTGCAACATCAGCCAAAGAAATAGCAGGCCTAAGAAGATGACCTGAACATAAATAAGCCTTCCATAGATAAGATTCAAGTTTCCTATGTAAAGGATCTTTAAAAGAAGTACTATCTGCTGTAGGAATAGTAGTACGCTTAGCAAGAGTAGAGATGGCCCCATCAACTTTGGGGATCTTTTCCCAAAACTCCAATCTATGAGACGGCAAAGGATACAATTTCTTAAATCTTGAAGAAGGAGTAAAAGAAGTACCCAGTCTATTCTATTCCCTAGAAATCACATCTGAAATAGCATCAGGAACTGGAAAAACCTCAGGAATAACTACATGAGGTTTAAAAAACGAATTTAAACGCTTATTAGTTTTAATATCAAGAGGACTAGTCTCCTCCATATCTAATGCAATCAACACCCCCTTTAATAAGGAATGAATATACTCCATTTTAAACAAATATGAAGATTTGTCAGTGTTAATATATTAGGCAGAATCTTCTGAACCAGATAGATCCTCATCAGAGATAGATAAATCAGAATGTTGTCGGTCATTTAAAAATTCATCAATTTTATGAGAAGCTTTAAAAAACCTTTTACGTTTATTAGAAGGCAGTATGACAGACAAAGCCTTCTGAATGGAATTAGAAACAAATTCTCTCACATTAACAGGAATATCCTGAGCATTAGATGTTGAAGGACCAACAACAGGTAATGGACTACTACTAATGGAAATATTGTCTGCATGTAAAAGTTTGTCATGGCAACTATCACAAACTGCAGCCGGAGGAACAGTTACCACAAGTTTACAACAAATGCACTTAGGTAGAAACGACATCAGGCAGCAGGATTCCAGTAGTAGATTCTGAGACAGGGTCATTTTGAGACATCTTGCAATATGTAAGAGAAAAAATAACATATAAAGCAAAATTATCAAATTCCTTATATGACAGTTTCAGGAATGGGAAAGAAATGCAAACAAAATAAGCCTCTGGAAACCAGAAGCAAAAAGAAATGAAGACTTAAATAATGCCAAAAAGTTTGGCGCCAAGTATGACGCCCAACTGACAAAATATTCTTTGCCGCCAAGAAAGTCTGCAACAAACACGAGCGTCATAGATGACGCAACTACGTGAAAAAAAACTCGGCACCAACTAAGACGCCGGAAATGACACTAAAATAAAATTTTTAACCCCTAATCTGCCGTCCCTAACATCGCCGACACCTACCTACATTTATTAACCCCTAATCTGCCACCACCAACGTCGCCACCACTATATTAAAGTTATTAACCCCTAAATCTAAGTCTAACCCTAACCCTAACCCTAAAACCCCCTAACAAATATAATTTAAATAAATCTAAATAAAAATAACTATTAACTAAATAATTCCTATTTAAAACTAAATACTACCTGTAAAATAAACCCTAAGCTAGCTACAATATAACTAATAGTTACATTCTAGCTAGCTTAGGGTTTATTTTTATTTTACAGGCAAGTTTGTATTTATTTTAACTAGGTAGAATAGTTACTAAATAGTTATTAACTATTTAATAACTACCTAGTTAAAATAAATCCTAACCTAAATTACACTAACACCTAACACTACACTATAATTAAATTAATTCCCTAAATTAAATACAATTAAATAAATCGAGCTAAAGTACAAAAAAAACTCCCACTAAATTACAGAAAATAATAAACAAATTACAAGATATTTAAACCAATTACACCTAATCTAATCCCCCTAACAAAATAAAAAAAGCCCCCCAAAATAAAAAAAGCCCCCCAAAATAAAAAAAGCCCTACCCTACACTAAATTACAAATAGCCTTTAAAAGGACCTTATGCGGGGCATTGCCCCAAAGTAATCAGCACTTTTACCTGTAAAAAAAATTACAAATCCCCCCCCAACATTAAAACCCACCACCCACACAACCAACACTACTCTAAAACCCACCCAATACCCCCTTAAAAAACCTAACACTAACCCCTTGAAGATCACCTTACCAGGAGAAGTCTTCATCCAACCGGGCCAAAGTCCTCAATGAAGCCGGGAGAAGTCTTCATCCAAGCCGGGCGAAGTGGTCCTCCAGACGGGCAGAAGTCTTCATCCAGATGGCATCTTCTATCTTCATCCATTCGGCGTGGCGCGGGTCCATCTTCAAGACATCCGGCGTGGAGCATCCTCTTCCAACAAAGTCTTCTTACTAAATGACGGTTCCTTTAAGTGACGTCATCCAAGATGGCGTCCCTTCAATTCCGATTGGCTGATAGAATTCTATTAGCCAATCGGAATTAAGGTAGAAAAATCCTATTGGCTGATGCAATCAGCCAATAGGATTGAAGTTCAATCCTATTGGCTGATCCAATCAGTCAATAGGATTGAGCTGGCATTCTATTGGCTGTTCCAATCCGCCAATAGGATTTTTTCTACCTTAATTCCGATTAATTCTCAATGAGGAGTAATTTGAGGAAGCACTTCTTTACAGAAAGAGTGATAAATTTATGGAATAAACTTCCTCAAGAGGTAGTAGCAACAAACACTGTGGGGGACTTTAAAAATGCATGGGGCAAGCATAAGGCTATCCTACAAACTAGATAAGTTTATACGGTTAGGTAATATCAGGCAGACTTGCTGGGTCTATGACTCCAATCAGCCAATAGGATTGAGCTGGCATTCTATTGGCTGTTCCAATCAGCCAATAGAATGCCAGCTCAATTTTATTGGCTGATTGCATCAGCCAATAGGATTTTTTCTACCTTAATTCTGATTGGCTGATAGAATTCTATCAGCCAATCGGAATTGAAGGGACACCATCTTGGTGACATCACTTAAAGGAACCATCATTTAGTAAGAAGACTTCGTTGGAAGGGGATGCTCCGCTCCGGATGTCTTGAAGATGGACCCGCTCCACACCAGATGGATGAAGATAGAAGATGCCGTCTGGATGAATACTTCTGCCCGTCTGGAGGACCACTTCGCCCGGCTTGGATGAAGACTTCTCCCGGCTTCGTTGAGGACTTTGGCCCAGTTGGATGAAGACTTTTTTTAAGGGGGTATTGGGTGGGTTTTAGAGTAGGGATGGTTGGGTGGGTGGTTGGTTTTAATGTTGGGGGGGTTTGTAATTTTTTTTACAGGTAAAAGAGCTGATTACTTTGGGGCAATGACCCGCAAAAGGCCCTTTTAAGGGCTATTTGTAATTTAGTCTAGGGTAGGGCTTTTTTTATTTTGGGGGGCTTTTTATTTTGTTAGGGCGATTAGATTAGGTGTAATTAGTTTTAAAATCTTGTAATTTGTTTATTATTTTCTGTAATTTAGTGGGGGGGTTGTACTTTAAATAATTGTATTTCATTTTATTTAATTTAGGGAAATAATTTAATTATAGTGTAGTGGTAGGTGTTAGTGTAATTTAGGTTAGGTTTTATTTTACAGGTAAATTTGTCTTTATTTTAACTAGATAGTTATTAAATATTTAATAACTATTTAATAACTATTCTACCTAGTTAAAATAAATACAAACTTGCCTGTTAAATAAAAATAATCCCTAAGCTAGATATAACTAGCTCAGGGTAACTATTAGTTATATTGTAACTAGCTTAGGGTTTACTTTAATTCCTATTTAGTATTAAATAGGAGTTATTTAGTTAATTATAGTAATTTTATTTACATTTATTTAAATTATATTTAAGTTAGTGGGGGTTAGGGTTAGACTTAGGTTTAGGGGTTAATAAATTTAGAATAGTGGTGGCAGATTGGGGATTAATAAATGTAGGTAGGTGGTGGCGATGTTAAGGACGGTAGATTAGGAATTAATAATATTTAACTAATGTTTGCAATGCGGGAGTGCGGCGGTTTAGGGGTTAATATGTTTATTATAGTGGTGGCGACGTTGGGGCGGCAGATTAGGGGTTAAGAAGTGTAGGTAGGTTGCGGCGACATTGGGGAAGGCAGATTAGGGGTTAATAAATATAATGTAGGTTGCGGCGTTGTCGGGCAGCAGATTAGGGGTTAATAAGTGTAAGATTAGGGGTGTTTAGACTCGGGGTTCATGTTAGGGTGTTAGGTGTAGACATAAATTTTATTTCCCCATAGGAACCAATGGGGCTGCGTTAAGGAGCTTTATGCTGCTTTTTTGCAGGTGTTAGACTTTTTTTTTCAGCCGGCTCTCCCCGTTGATTCCTATGGGAAATCGTGCATGAGCACGTTACACCAGCTTACCGCTAACGTAAACAGCGCTGGTATTGGAGTGTGGTAAGGAGCAAAATTTTGCTCACCGCTCACTTCTTGTCTGTAAGTGAGCGGTGAGCATAAACTGCTCGTTAGCACCGCATAGCCTCTAACGCAAAACTTGTAATCTAGCCATATGTTTCTAGAACGTTTGAGAATATTCTTGGTGCTGTTGCAAATCCAACAGAAAAGCGAAAAATTGGTAATGCTTGTTTAAAAAAGAGAATCTTAGAAATCGATAGTGATCTGGATGAAACGGAATGTGAAGGTAAATGTCCTGTAAGTCTATTGTGGACATAAATTGACCTTGCTGAATGAAAGACAGAATAGTCCTTATAGTCACCATCTTGAAAGTTGGGAATCTTACAAAACTAAAGTTTTCCTTCTTTGTTACAATGAATAGATTTGAATAAAAACCCAATCCTTGTTCCTGCTGAGGAACTGTGACAATTACCCTTGAAATTTCTAGATCTGAAACACATTTCAGAAAGGCTTGAGCTTTTACTGGGTTTTTAGTACATGGGTAAGTCAGAATCTTCCCAAGGAAGGTCTTATTCAGAATCCTATTCAATATCCCTGAGAAAATATATTCTGACTCCACTGATTTTGGACAGATTCTGTCCAAACTCTTTGAAATAGCTTTAGCCTGCCCACTACCAGAAGAACCGCACTTTCATGTAGGTTTAGGTGCAGGATTTGGTTTCTTATAAGGCTTGGATTTATTCCAATTCGGAAGTGGTCTTCAATTAGAGTCAGAGGCCTTAGGGGAAGGAGTGGTTTCCTGTTCCCTATTCTGATGAAAGGAACAAAAACGATTGGGAGCTTTAAATTTACCATTATATTTCTTTTCTTGGGGCAGAAAAATGCCCTTACCCCCAGTAACAGTGGAGATAATAGAATCCAATTATAAACCAAAAAAGAATTTTACCTTTAAAAGAGAGAGATAATTATCAAGTTCAAGACACCAAGTCAGCATTCCAAGATTTAAGCCTTACAGCTCTTCTAGTTAGAATTGCTTAAGACATGGATTTGACATTGATCTTCATAACATCAAATATAGCATTACAAATAAAATGATTTGCATTTTGAAGTAAAACAATAATGTTAGATAATTCAGAATCTGAAGACAACTGCTGTGCTAAACTGTCCAACCAAAAAGTAGAGGCAGCAGCAACATCAGCCATAAATATAACAGGTCTAAGACTATAGCCAGTATGTAAATATGCCCTTCTTAGATAAGATTCAAGCTTCCTATCTAAAGGATCCTTAAAAGAAGTACTGTCTTCCATAGAAATAGTAGTATGTTTGGCAAGAGTGGAAATTGACCCATCAACTTTAGGAACTGTTTCCCAAAGTTTTAAATTGGTCACAGGTAAAGGACACAATTTCTTAAACCTAGAAGAAGGGTTAAAAGAGGTACCAGGCTTAGACTATTCTTTAGCAATCACATAAGAGATAGCGTCTGGAATAGGAAATACTTCAGGGGTAATAATAGTAGTCTTAAATATAGAATTTAGATGATTACTAGCTTTATCATCAGGAGATTTAGACTCCTCAATACCCAAAGTAAACAAAACTTCATTTAAGAGAGACAGAATATATTCTATCTTACATAAAAAAGATGATGTGTCTATATCAGTCTCTGACATGGCGTCCTCTGAATCAGAGGAAACTCCCATCAGTTGAAGGTCAGAACTTAATTCACTAGGTTTAGGAAATTGTTACAAAACCCTTTTACGTTTATTTGAAGGCGGAATAGCAGTCATTGTCTTCTCTATACCTGCACTAATAAAATCTTAATTTCTGCAGGAATGCTATGTACATTAGACTTAGATGGAATACAAGTGGGTGCATTTGTACTCATAGATATATTATCAGCATTTAACAAATTGTCAAAACAAGAGCCACATAATTGAGCTGAAGAATTTAGATCAGCTTTATACAACAAACATACTTAGCTTTGGTAGATACGTGTTCAGGCAGCTCAAATCCTATGGTAATATCAGAGGCAGGTTCAGTTTGAGATGCAATTGCAAAAAACTAAATTTGAAAATAAATGAATTGAACCTGCATATTTATATCCTTGCTCCTATATATGATATACAGTTGTATGAAAAAGTTTAGTCACCCCTGACAATTTCCATGATTTTCATTTATAAATAATTGGGTGTTTGGATCAGCAATTTCATTTTGATCTATCAAATAACTGAGGCACACAGTAATATGCATCAAAACTAAATTAGACAGGTGCATAAATGTGGGCACCCTTGTCATTTTGTTGATTTGAATACCTGTAACTACCTAGCACTGATTATTTGGAACACACAATTGGTTTGGTTAGCCCATTAAGCCTTGAACTTCATAGACAGCTGCATCCAATCATAAGAAAAGGTATTTAAGGTGGCAAATTGCAAGGTGTTGTTCTCTTTGACTCTCCTCTGAAGAGTGGCAACATGGGAGTCTCAAAACAACTCTCAAATGACCTGAAAAAAAATATTGTTCACCATTATGGTTTAGGGGAAAGCAACAAAAAGCTATTGCAGAGCTTTAAGCTGTTAGTGTCCACTGTGGGGAACATAGTGAGAAAATGGAAGACCACAGGCACAGTTCTTGTTAATGCCAGAAGTGGCAGGCCAAATAAAATATCGAAGAGGCAAAGGCAAGGGATGGTGAGAACGGTCAAAAACAGCCCACATACCACCTCCAAGACCTACAACATGATCTTGCTGCAGATGGTGTCACTGTGCATCGTTCAACAATTCAGCGTATGGGAGAGTGATTTGGAAGAAACCTTTTCTGCACACACGTCACAAACAGAGACGCTTGAGGTATGCAAACGCACATTTGGACAAGCCAGCTGAATTTTGGAAGAAGGTGCTGTGGACTGATGAAACAAAGATTGAGTTATTTGGTCATAACATATACATGGTGGCAAAAAAACACAGCATTCCAAGACAAACACTTGCTAGCCACAGTAAAATTTGGTGGATGTTCCATCATGCTTTGGGGCTGTGTGGCCAGTGCCGGTACTGGGAATCTTGCTAAAGTTGAGGGTCGCATGGATTCCACTCAATATCAGCAGATACTTGAGAATAATGTTGAGGAATCAGTCACAAAGTTGAAGTTAAACCGGGGCTGGATATTTCAACAAGACAACGACCCAAAACACTGCTCAAAATCTACTCTGGCATTTATGCAGAGAAACAAGTACAATGTTCTGGAATGGTCATCCCAGTCCCCAGACCTGAAAATCATTGAAAATCTGTGGGGTGATTTGAAGCGGGCTGTCCATGCTTGCCAACCATCAAACTTAACTGAAGATGTTTTGCAAGGAGGAATTGTCGAAAATACCTTCATCCAGAATCCAGACACTCATTACAGGCTATATGAAGTGTCTAGAGGCTGTTATTTCTGCTAAAGGAGGCTCTACTAAATATTGATGCAATATTTCTGTTGGGGTGCCCACATTTATGCACCTGTTTAATTTCATTTTGATGCATATTGCACATTTTCTGTTAATCCAATAAACCTCATTTCACTACTGAAATGTTACTGTGTCCTTCAGTTATTTGATGGATCAAAATGAAATTTCTGATCCAAACACCCAATTATTTATAAATGAAAATCATGGAAATTGTATAGGGTACATAAACTTTTGCATACAATTGTATATATATATATATATATATATATATATATATATATATATATACACACAGTTGCAAGAAAAAGTATGTGAACCCTTTGGAATGATAAAGATTTCTGCACAAATTGGTCATAAAATGTGATCTGATCATCATCAAGTCACAACAATAGACAATCACAGTCTGCTTAAACTAATAACACACAAAGAATGAAATGTTGCCATGTTTTTATTGAACACACCATGTAAACATTCACAGTGCAGGTGGAAAAGGTATGTGAACCCCTAGACTAATGACATCTTCAAGAGCTAATTGGAGTGAGATGTCAGCCAACTGGAGTCCAATCAATGAGATGAGATTGGAGGTGTTGGTTACAGCTGCCCTGCCCTATAAAAAACACACACCAGTTCTGGGTTTGCTTTTCACAAGAAGCTTTGCTTGATGTGAATGATGCCTCACACAAAAGAGCTCTCAGAAGACCTACGATTAAGAATTGTTGACTTGCATAAAGCTGGAAAGGGTTATAAAAGTATCTCCAAAAGCCTTGATGTTCATCAGTCCATGGTAAGACAAATTATCTATAAATGGAGAAAGTTCAGCACTGCTGCTACTCTCCCTAGAAGTGGCCGTCCTGTAAAGATGACTGCAAGAGCACAGCGCAGACTGCTCAATGAGGTGAAGAAGAATCCTATAGTGTCAGCTAAAGACTTACAAAAATCACTGGCAAATGCTAGCATCCCTGTTAGCGAATCTACAATACGTAAAACACTAAACAAGAATGGATTTCATGGGAGGATACCACAGAGGAAGCCACTGCTGTCCAAACAAAACATTGCTGCATGTTTACAGTTTGCACAAGAGCACCTGGATGTTCCACAGCAGTACTGGCAAAATATTCTGTGGATAGATGAAACCAAAGTTGAGTTGTTTGGAAGAAACACACAACACTATGTGTGGCGAAAAAGAGGCACAGCACACCAACATCAAAACCTCATCCCAACTGTGAAGTATGGTGGTGGGGGCATCATGGTTTGGGGCTGCTTTGCTCCGTCATGAAAAGCTTTCCCATAGGTGAAAACATGGTATCATCAGGCAATACTCCCTTCACATCCCTCAAACACTGAACTTAGAGAGGAACTGGGCTTCAAAATGCTAAGAAGGGTTTTTCACTGAAGAAATCAAGCACATCATGCTTCACCACCTCCTAAGGAGGCATGGGTGAGGTGGGAGGTGTATTTATAGGCATTTTAAGTTTGGGAAACTTTGCCCACTCCTGGAAGGAATGTATATCCCATCAGTAACTAGCTTGTGGACTCTTGCCACCTATATGAAAGAAATTAGCATATGAGCTTATTTAGGTTTAGCTTTTCACAAAGAATACCAAGAGAACAAAGCAAATGTGATATAAATGTAAATTGGAAAGTTGCATGTCCTATCTTAATCATTTAATTTTGACTAGACTGTTACTTTAAGTGACATTAAAAAATATACATCTACTAGGATATAAGACAATGGTATAAAATGTTTCAAACACAATCACACTATCACAGCTTAATTGTTTGCATTTAATATACTATTTTTTATACAACAAATAGATTCTGTGAATATTTATTATTGATTTCACTCCATTGAAAACAAAAAAACAAACAGACAGCTACTACAGTTTGAAATGATTCCAGTTTGTGTGTTACGTAATAAACCATTAGTACTTTAAAATGAAGAGAGATCTTAATAATTGGCTGAAAAAGGAGTTGCTGTTCATGAATGTATAAATAGATATTTTTTCTACAGAAGGGGTCTACATAAAATATTAAACAGATGTTTTTTAAGCTAGTAAATAGTTAACTATTTTAGTTAGTTCCGTGCACAGCTTGATCATAATTTAAATAGTTAAGACACCAAGTGGATTCCAGAGCCTATTGTAAAATGACAGACCAGGTTAATTAGTATAGTTTTACACGCAAATGTCAGAAACTTGGTATTTCTTCCTTTTGCCTGAACAGTTTGTGGTTTAAAAGCTGTTCTCTGCAAATATATTGTGGCTGATCCACTCATGTCAATGGAATGCTCTCTTTGCATTTTTATGATTTCCCTTGAAATATGATGCGTTACACACCACAAAGATGATAAGGCATGCATATTTACCCCATAAATAAAGGAAAAAGGGCCACAAAAACGTATAAGCAGAGAAAGATATGAAGACACCTTTCAACTCACTCCTGTCCTAGAAAGGAATTTTAAGTTTAAATTATATTTATTATTATCTTTAAAGCGATATTTCAAAATACATTTTAATTCCAAGAAGGATTAAAATGATCAGTTAAAGTATTGCTGGTACAAAGCCGATTCCCAGACTTCCTATGAGCTCTAGTTTTAGGGAAAAAAACCTAATAACCATTTAAGCACCCCCCCCCCCATGTGAACATCCTAGGATCCCTGACAGCAAACAACATTTTTGGGTGGTTTGTTTATTTTGGGACAGAGACGATGGTACGTGTTGCCAAAATATAATTAAATTATAATCACATTTTTATTTAAAAGAGTACATTGAAAGTTAGCTGTATACAGTACTAAAAGAGAAAATGTAATTACCCAAGGAAAAACTTTTTTCAATAAAAAAATTATTGATATTGGTTTACTGTTAAGTGGCTCAAACCATAGACTCTTGAAGGGCTGGATGTGGCTCTTGGGCCATAATATGGACAACCCTGTTCTAGTCTGATATTTTTCTACTCCACTGAATTTATTATAAACATTTTTTATGGAGTTTCAAACATAAAGGTCCATTCCAATCTTTCTTCTTTTTTTTTTCTCATGTTGGAAAAACAGGAATGACCTTTGTTTTATTTGTTAACAAAGTGATCACAATCTTCCCAAGTCAAATACAGGGAACATTGCTAACTCAGAAGAGATTTGATCTCCATTTTCCACAATGGCACTTTCAACTGACGATACTGGATGCAAATCAATGAAATACATAAAGGGTCAATGAGATAAATGGAGGCTCCGCCTGTGTTTAACAGTTGGATAGATTGGTGTTTATGATGTGTTAATCTAAATGCTATTTGTATATGGGCATGACTGGTATACTGAGCAGTTTTTAAAACGTTTATTATATTAGAATTATTTTTAAATTAATTAAGAAAACCTAATTTTCCGCTTTGGCAAGATTTTCATCTGCAATCAAGAAGAACAGTGCAGTATATTAATTTTCATAAAAAGAAAGTGGACACAACTCATCAAAATTGTGATTTTAAGAGTTCTCACGCTGTAAATCATGAAATGACTAAGTGAAAAGGTTTTAAAGATAGTCGAAAGTTGCAGATCTCAATGTACAGACAGCAATTTCAGAAACCCCCTGTACAGATCAGGGTTTCTCTTTGCCACATTTGTATTAATAATTTAAGATGATCATGGTTTTAACAAACAAGAGGGAATGGCAAACACCTCATTTCCAATCATGATAGCCTGATTGCCAAGAGAAATCCTGTTCCTAAGGAGGAGAATGCTGAACTTTACAATCCCAAAAATGCAAGTATAAAAAAAAAATCAAAGATATTAAGAGTGTGACTGCTAAACGCCATTTCTTAATTTTTCTTTGGTCAATTCCATTTATTTTTTGTTTCCTGCAAGTTTTGTTTGCTGTACAAGATATCACGCATCAGTCTATGAAATACATGTACATATGTAAATGTCAATACCCCCACTATCTATATCTATATCTATATTTATATCTGCATCTAAAATGGCAGTAGTGGCCGTTTCTGAGTGTATTTCACATCTGCATGATGATATAATTATTCCAAATCATCTTGGAATACTGGCAAACATGTTGAAAACTCCAGTTTTGCACTTTTATGAAAACCATGTGTGTGCTGAATTTGATGTGTTCATTTTTTTGCCGTGATAAAGTGCAAAACCCATGGTCGTGAGAATTGTGATTGCCCAAGTCATTGCTGTTCATGAACTAAATGGCTCTATCCGCTCATATCCAATCTGAACTTTTCTTAATACAAAAATATTGTTATTGCTTGGATTATGGTCCCTCAGAATTTGAAGGGAATCAGAAAGATTGCAATCAACCCAATTAAAGGGACAGTCAACACCAGAATTTTTGTTGTTTAAAAAGAAAGATAATCCCTTTATTACCCATTCCCCAGTTTTGCATAACCAACACTATTATAGAAATACACTTTTTACCTCTGTGATTACCTTGTAGCTATGCCTCTGCAAACTGCCCCCTTATTTCAGTTCTTTTGACAGACTTGCATTTTAGCCAATCAGTGCTCACTCCAGGGTAACTTCACGTGCATGAGCTCAATGTTATCTATATGAAACACATGAACTAATGCCCTCTAGTGGTCAAAATGCATTCAGATTAGAGACAGTCTTCAAGGTATAAGAAATTAGCATATGAACCTCCAAGGTTTAGCTTTCAATTAAGAATACCAAGAGAACAAAGCAAAATTGGTGATAAAAGTAAATTGGAAAGTTGTTTAAAATTACATTCCCTATTTAAATCATGAAAGTTTTTTTTTGGACTTGACTGTCCCTTTATGTATTATTCACTGTTGCAGGATTTTTAAAATATCCAGTCTCCAAAATTATTTAACTTCCTCTCCACACTGGATTACAATCAACCACAATTCAGATATGTTTGTATGCTGGCATGCTTTCTGGAGATTGGTAATAATATCCTTTTTATAGGGTGCACATTACTGAGGGTTTTTTGACATTTTTAAACACCACCAAAACTGAATGAGATTATAGGGTATAATATTTGTACTACTTATACAAAGAAATTGCTTGACATTCAGGCATAAAAAAGAGTGTATATGTAAATGCTCCCATGAGCTAATTACTTTGTTTACATACTGAAGGGGATTCGTCCACATAGTTGCTGGAGAAAATCTCAGAGGTCTGAAAGACAGCAAGTCGAAACACAATTTATGCTTACCTGATAAATTCATTTATTTCATGGTGGTGAGAGTCCACAATCCATTACTCCTCGGAATTAGTCTTCCCTGCCACTAGAAGGAGATAAATATTCACAAATCCCAAGAACTCTATAAAACCCCTCCCACCTCACCAGTAAATTAGTCTGACGTATAAGAAAAAAGTGGTCCTTATTGGAGAAAATATTAATTTTTATATTAAGTTTAGTCTGACCTTGTATAAGTTTAATACGGGAGGTGATTAGCCAAAAGTGCGCTTGAGAGCATTAATTGTATTAACATACAAAAAAACCTATAGTGTATAGGTCAAAAAACTAGAATGCTCTTTGAGCACAAAAAGATATAAAGTATATAAAACTTTACTTTTAATTGCAGACTCACACAAAATAAAAGCGGCAGCAAAGCAGTTTAGCAGTGTGGTGCTGGCCTGCCATAGAAGAGTAAAAACACTTCTCTGTCTGATAATGTTACCATAAACGTCTGTCATTAGATACAATGGTGTATTACTGGGGTTATATGGGAGAATACGGACAGGTAGATTGATGTAGCTTAGACTTGGATAATTATCAAATGATATTGTGTGAAATACTGACTCTGTTCACTTAAATGTGATCCTAAATTATAATGGCAGAACTCCCTCCCATTTCAGTTACCCTCCCATCCTTCCCACCATTTCCCTAATCTTAATCGTATCGATATTATTATTGTTAAGGTTTAACAAAAAGAGAGCAGTTAAAAAGTGAGGGTGCATAAAATAAAATTTCTGTCCCAGGGCTTTATATTAGAAAATATTTACATTACCCAAAAAGGCTTATATAGTGCCAATTAAATAAAAAATACTACTTACCAAAAGACACTAATCTACTAAAGAAAACAGCAGGAAGACAAACTAGTGCTGAAACATAAAAGCAGAGGATATTGAATATGAGTATACTGAAGTCCCAGTAGGAGGAGGCAAAAGACAGGTCTCTGCAACACCTGTGGAATGCTTGTGACTAATTTGCCATGAGGTGAAAAATGAGACACTACCAATACTCCATAGTCATCTCTCTGACAAGCACTGCACTCTGAGGGAAATGATCCTCAACTCAGTCTAAGATCCCCTCTCACTAAAGAATCACATGCAGATCTTCATTCTTCACCTTCCTCCAATGGAGGCAAAGACAAGACTAGTTTACCAGTGGGGTGGGAGGGGTTTAATAGAGCTCTTGGGGTTTATGAATCTTTGATCCTCCTAGTGGCAGGAAGGAGTAATGGATTATGGACTTTCACAACCTGTATGAAAGAAATGGCATTTGTATACACTTTAATTAATCCTACTCAGGGAACAGTGTGTGCAAATTCCTTTTGTTTTAGTTATTTATTTTTCTTCAAGAGACATTAAATTCAAAATGTAATTTCTACATGAAATGTTTAATTATGCATAAAGAAATGTTGTATCATACTTTCATTATTTATTTTCCCAACTTTTACTGTCATTTTGGTTTCTCCACTGCCCAAAGGAGACTGGAATGCTTAAATACCTGACCATGTAATGTTTTAAGGAGTGTGTCCCTGTACTGTAAATAATGCATTCTTTGTTAAAGAGATTAGTTTTAAATGCTAATATCACTTTAAAAGATTTTTAATCTGTAGTTTTAAAATGTATTTGCAAAGCACTGCCTTATTGCTTAGCATTGGTTCCATGTATTTTACAAAAGCGTAACAAATTTCTCATGGGAAACAAGAAATTATTATCTCTTCTTGGACTGAGTTTTACAAGACTCTAAAGAATTGTAAAAAAAAAAAAAAGAATTGGACAGATAAAATCTGGCTTTAATAAATTAGGAAAATATCTAAAAGCAACTGTTTATAACACTACAGTGTCAACTTATTGATAATACTATGATATCCATTTAAAGCTTTTTACATTTCCTGTAAAGGATCTAATCATAATCAGATGCTTAGGAGCCTATTTATGTAAGTGCGAGCGGACATGATACTGCTGGTGCAATGCCGCCCCCTGCAGATTTGCGGCCAATCGGCTGCTAGCAGGGGGTGTCAATCAATCTGATTGTATTCGATCGGGTTGATTTCTGTCCGCGGCCTCAGAGCAGGCGGACAAGTTATGGAGCAGCGTTCTTTATAACTTCATAACTTCTGTTTCCGGCGAGCCTGAAGGCTTGCGCAGAAACAGGGTATCAAGCTCCATACGGAGCATGATAAATCGGCCCCTTAGTCTCATTGAGAACTATTTAAAAACTGTGAATCATCAAACATATGTAAAAAAATGGGCACCTACGGGCTGCAGCCATGACAGGCTGCAACACCAGAAGCTGCGAGAGAGTTCTACGATATTCCGCCAATTATCCTTGGTATCCTTTACCATCAATTAATGAAAGTGTTATTTAACACTATGTAAGAGTGTACTGAAATAGAATATATACATTTCTGCATATTCTTTTCTCTCGTGGTCTGGGCCGTTGGATCTTTGGTGGCAAGCTTCAACAGGATTCCAACCACCACCAGCCCCCTCGAGTTATCTGGATATCTAGACATGTGCAATGCTAAAAATTTCATTTAGTTTTGTTTTCATTAGTTAAATAAATAATTTTGTTTCGGCAAATTAGTTTAGTTAAGTTTTTTTTTAAAAAATTGTTTCGGCAAATTAGTTATGTTAACCCCTTAATGACCGAGGACGTGCAGGGTACGTCCTCAAAAAAAAGGCAGTTAATGCCTGAGGACGTACCCTGCACGTCCTCTGTGTGGAAAGCAGCTGGAAGCGATCCTGATCGCTTCCAGCTGCTTTCCGGTTATTGCAGTGATGCCTCGATATGGAGGCATCCTGCAATAACCTTACATGGCCTTCCGGTGCAGAGAGAGCCACTCTGTGGCCCTCTCTGCACCGGACATCGATGGCCGGTATCGTTGGTGGGTGGGAGCCGGCTTGGGAGGCGGGTGGGCGGCCATCGGTGTGTGCTGTGAAGTCAAGGGGGGCGGGATCGGGGGCGGGAACGTTAGGGGGCGCGCGCGCGTGCACGGAGGGTGGCGGGCGGGCGCGTGCACGGGCGGGAGCGGGTGGGAACCGCTACACTACGGCAAATATATTTAATAAGAAATGCCCAAATCTTGTTTGTGCAAAAGCACAAAAAGAGATTGTGGAGGGGTGGGGGGTTGGTTTGGTGTGGGGGGAAGCTACACTACAGAAAAAATTAGTAAAAATTAAAAAAAAGCATGTTTTTCTTCTAAACTGGGTACTGGCAGACAGCTGCCAGTACACAAGATGGCGCAGATTAAGTTAGAGTGGGAGGGTTATAGAGCTGTTTGGGGGGGATCAGTGAGGTTAGGGGCTAAGGGGGGATAGTACACAGCAGCATATGTAAATATGCCTTTTTAAAAACACACAAAAAAACCAAATATAGCTTTTATTTTAGTACTGGCAGACTTTCTGCCAGTACTTAAGATGGCGGGGACAATTGTGGGGTGGGGGAGGGAAGAGAGCTGTTTGGGAGGGATCAGGGGGTCTGATGTTTCAGGTGGGAGGCTGAGCTCTACTCTAAATGTGATATTAACCCTGCAAGCTCCCTACAAGCTACCTAATTAACCCCTTCACTGCTAGCTATAATACACGTGTGATGCGCAGTGGCATTTAGCGGCCTTCTAAATACCAAAAAGCAACGCCAAAGCCATATATGTCTGCTATTTCTGAACAAAGGGGATCCCAGAGAAGCATTTACAACCATTTGTGCCATAACTGCACAAGCTGTTTGTAAATGATTTCAGTGAGAAACCTAAAATTGTGAAAAATGTTACGTTTTTTTTAATTTGATCGCATTTGGCGGTGAAATGGTGGCATGAAATATACCAAAATGGGCCTAGATCAATACTTGGGGTTGTCTACTACACTACACTAAAGCTAAAATTACCCCAAAAAGCTCCCTACATGCTCCCTAATTAACCCCTTCACTGCTGGGCATAATACACGTGTGGTGCGCAGTGGCATTTAGTGGCATTCTAATTACCAAAAAGCAACACCAAAGCCATATAAGTCTGCTATTTCTGAACAAAGGGGATCCCAGAGAACAATTTACAACCATTTGTGCCATAATTGCACAAGCTGTTTGTAAATAATTTTAGTGAGAAACCTAAAGTTTGTGAAAAAATTTGTGAAAAAGTGAACAATTTTTTTTATTTGATCGCATTTGGCGGTGAAATGGTGGCATGAAATATACAAAAATGGGCCTAGATCAATACTTTGGGATGTCTACTAAAAAAAAATATATATATGTCAATAGATATTCAGAGATTCTTGAAAGATATTAGTGTTCTAATGTAACTAGCGCTAATTTTGAAAAAAAATGGTTTGGAAATAGCAAAGTGCTATTTGTATTTATTGCCCTATAACTTGCAAAAAAAGTAAAGAACATGTAAACATTGGGTATTTCTAAACTCAGGACAAAATTTAGAAACTATTTAGCATGAGTGTTTTTTGGTGGTTGTAGATGTGTAACAGATTTTGGGGGTCAAAGTTAGAAAAAGTGTATTTTTTTTCAATTTTTCCTCATATTTTATATTTTTTTATAGTAAATTATAAGATATGATGAAAATAATGGTATCTTTAGAAAGTCCATTTAATGGCGAGAAAAACGGTATATAATATGTGTGGGTACGGTAAATGAGTAAGAGGAAAATTACAGCTAAACACAAACACCGCAAAAATGTAAAAATAGCCTTGGTCCCAAACGGACAGAAAATGGAAAAGTGCTGTGGTCATTAAGGGGTTAAATTAAATGTTTTTTCAGATCCGTTCATTTTTTAAAATCCATTCTTTATTCATATGCATTATTTTATTCTAAAGTTTAGAATTGAATAATGCATATGAATAAAGAATGGATCCGAAAAAATGATTTAACTTAACTAATATGCCAGCGATTGCCAAAACAAAATTATCTAAAACCGCCGACACATCGTCAACACTAAATAAAGCTATTAACCCCTAAACTGCCGTCCCCCCACATCTCCAACACTAACTAAACCTATTAACCCCTAAATCGCAGTTCCCCGACATCGCCGACACTAACTAAACCTATTAACCCCTAAATCGCAGTTTTCCAACACTAACTACACCTATTAACCTCTAAAATGCCCTTCCCTGAGATTGCGGACACTAACTAAACCTATTAACCCCTAAACCGCCGTTCCTAAACATCGCCAACACTAGCTAAACCTTTTAACCCCTAAACCGCAGTTCCCTGACACTAACTGAAACACTAAATAAACATATTAACCCCTTAAACGCCATTCCCAAACATCACCAACACTAACTAAACCCCTAAACCGCCATTTAGTTATGTTAACAAATCATTTTTTTTGGAAACCGTTCGTTTTTTCGAATCCATTCTTTATTCATATGCATTATTATATTCTGAAGTTTAGAATAGAATAATGCATATGAATAAAGAATGGATCCGAAAAAAATGAAAGGATCTGAAAAAACAATTTAGGGGTTAACATAACCTAATATCTAATATCTAAAACCCCCAACACATCATAAAGCTATTAACCCCTAAACCGCCGTCCCCCACATCGCCAACACTAGCTAAACTTATTGACTCCTAAACCGCCATTCTCAAACATCGTAGACTCTAACTAAAACACTAAATAAACCTATTAACCCCTAAACCGCAGTTCCCATCATCGCCGGCACTAACTAAACCTATTAACCACCATTCCCAAACATTGCCAACACTAACTAAACTTATTATCCCCTAAACCGCAGTTCCCCGACATCGCCGACACTAACTGAAACACTAAATAAACCTATTAACCCCTAAACCACTGGCCCCTACATCGCAACAACCTAAATTAAACTATTAACCCCTAAACCTAACACCCCCTAACTTTAACATAATTAAAATAGACCTAAATTAAAGTTACAATTATTAACTACCTATTTAAAAATAAATACAAACTTACCTGTGAAATAAAAATAAAACCTAAGATAGCTACAACTATTTACTAACTACCTAGTTAAAATAAACACAAACTTACCAGTGAGGAAAAAATAAAACCTAAGCTTACACTAATAAAACCTAACATTACTAAAAATAAAAAAAACTAAGATTAATAAAAAATTGAAACTACAATTACAAAAAATAAAAACACTAAAATTTCAAAAAATAAAAAAATTACCATTACAAAAAATAACAAACGAAATTATCCAAAAAAATAAAAATTATTCCTATTCTAATCCCCCGTGTTAAAAAAAAACCACCCCAAAATAGAAAAACCCTAATCTGTAATAAACTACCAATAGCCCTTAAAAGGGCCTTTTGTAGGGCATTGCCCTAAAGTTAACAGCTCTTTTGCTAAAAAAAATTACAACAAACACCCCCTAACATTACAAACCCCACCCCCCAAACCCACATTCAGCTCTTTTACTGACATTAAAATAAAAAAAACCCTAATCAAAAAAAAAAAAAAGAACCAACCCCCCCCCCCCAAAAAAAACTAACACTAACCCCAAAATCGATGCTCCGGCGATAGAACTTCATCAAGGCGACTCCATCTTCATCCATTGTGGGACCGGCATCTTCTTCATCCCTGCGGAGGCGGAGCAGTCGACGCGCAGAGGTCCAGGCAGCGATCCATCGGTCTGACGTGGAGGTCCTCTTTATGCGATTGTCCGCCGCACACTGAGGATTCAATGCAAGGTACCCCTTTTATATTGGGGTACCGTTGCATTCCTATTGGCTGAAAAATTAAAATCAACCAATAGGAATGAGAGCTGCTTAAATCCTATTGGCTGATTTGAACAGCCAATAGGATTTAAGCAGCTCTCATTCCTATTGGCTGATTCAGTTTATTTTGGGGGTTTTTTTTGTTTGTTTTTTAAACGGGGTATTAGAATAGGAATAATTTTTATTATCTTGGATAATTTCATTTGTTATTTTTTGTAATGGTAGTTTTTTTATTTTTTGTAATTGTAGTTTTAATTTTTTTAGTAATCTTAGTTTTTTTTTATTTTTAGTAATGTTAGTTTTTTTATTTTGAATAATGTTAGGTTTTATTAGTTTAAGTTTAGGTTTTATTTTTATTTTACAGGTAAGTTTGTATTTATTTTAACTAGGCAGTTAGTAAATAGTTATATTGTAGCTAGTTTAGGTTTTATTTTAATTTCACAGGTAAGTTTGTATTTATTTTTAAATAGGTAGTTAGTTAATAATTGTAACTTTAATTTAGGTCTATTTAAATTATGCTAAAGTTAGGGGCTGTTAGGCTTAGGGGTTAATAGTTTAACTTAGGTTGTTGCGATGTGAGGGTCGGCGGTTTAGAGGTTAATTGGTTTAGTTAGTGTTGGCTTTGTTTGGGAATGGCGGTTTAGGGGTTAATAGGTTTAGTTAGTGTTGGTGAACTGCAGTTTAGGGGTTAATATGTTTAGTTAGTGTTGGTGATGTCAGGGAACGGCGGTTTAGGGGTTAACAGCTTTAATTGGTGTCAGCGATGTCGGGGAACGGCGGTTTAGGTGTTAATAGCTTTATTTAATGATTTCGTTAGTGTCGGCGATGTTGGGGAACTGCGATTTATATTAGAACAATGAAAAATTCCGAATATGAATAAAGAATAGATCTGAAAATTTGGAAACTGATTTATTCATTTTTGGAATTTTTCGGGATTTAAGTTATGGTGCTGATTCGGAAATTCGGATGCAAACAACAATAGCCTGTGTAATTGGAGATGGCATAAGGGGTGTAAGCATTTGAGAAGACAATTTTCCAGTTGCTTGAGGTACACTTATCTAAAATGAAGGGTGTGGGGTAAAAGTTGTATTTGCCAGATCTTGCGGGATCCATGTCTAATGTAGCTAGATATACCCATATTTTAGTGTTTTCCACGCAAACACATCTAGACACTTCTGGATCCAACAATATTTGACACAAAAATATCTGGGTCATTCCTGAACCAATTTTTTTTTTATTGAAAAACTGCCGAATCCATGTCTAATTTACACAGATACACACAAAGTTAAAGGGACATGAAACCCAAATTTCTTCTTTCGTGATTCAGATAGAGCATAGATTTTTAAACAACTTCCACTTCCCTTCTAGTACCAATTTTGCTTCACTCTTTTAGTATCCACTACTGGAAGCTTGCTAAACACATCAGTAAGCCAGTAACAAGAGACATATAGTTAATGTGAAAACATCAGCAGATAGCATTCAGATCCTGGGGCTACCTTGCGGCTAGATTACGAGTTTTGCGTTATGAGGGGTGCGGTGCTAACTTGCACGTTATTGTCACCGCTCACTTTCCTACAGCACTGGTATTACAGGTTTTCCTAAACCCGGCATAAAAAGTCAAGAAGTGAGAGTAGAGCAAAATTGATATCCATACCGCACTCCTATACCAGGACTGCTTAAGTCAACGGTGAGCTGGTTGTTCGTGCTTGTGCACGATTTGCCCATAGACATCAATGGGGAGAGCTGGCTGAAAAAAAGCCTAACACCTGCAATAAAGCAGCGTAAAGCTCCGTAACGCAGCCCCATTGATTCCTATGGGGAAACAAAAGTTATGTTAGGGTGGAGTTGCAATAATTAAGGCTGGAAATGATGAGAAAGTGGATTATAAAGTGGATTAAAAAGTCTTAGTTGTGTCTTGTGTGAGGAAGTGGCAAATTTTGGAGATGTTTTAAAGGTGGAGGCAGCAGGAATTGGCCAAAGGCTGGATGTGGGCAGTGAAAGAGAGATCTGAGTCAAATGTGACCCCAAGACATAGGGCATGCTGGGTTGGGGTAATGATGTTATTATCAACAGTTAGAGAAAGTTGGGGGTAGGGATTTTGGAAGAAGGGGAGAAATAAGGAGCTCAGTTTTGAGAGATGTAGCTTAAGGAAGTGAGAGGACATCCAGGATGAAATATTAGACATGATTTAGTAAGGATGGGGATAGGTCTTGGGCAGAGATGTAGATTTGGGTATCATCAGCATACAAATGGTATTGAAACATATGGGACTGTACTAAGGAACCTAAGGATGATGTATAAATTGAGAAGAGAAGGGGGCCAAGGACAGAGCCTTGTGATACCCCGACAGAAAGTGGTAAAGGGTCAGAGGATGTGCCAGAGAAGGTTACACTAAAGGTCCGGTTAGACAGGTAAGAGGAGAGCCACAAGAGGGCTGTGTAACAGATGCCAAAGCATTGGAGGGTTTGGAGCAAGAGAGTGTGATCAACAGTGTCAAAGGCTGCAGACAGATCAAGAAGGACTAACAGAGAAAAGTGGCCTTTTGATTTTGCTGTAATTAGGTCAATAGTAACCTTAATGATTGCAGTTTCTGTGGAGTGTTGAAGGTAAAATCAAGATTGCAATGGATCAAGGAGAGAGTTTAATGTGAGGATTGGAAAGTTGATTAAAATGTTATGCTCTATCTGAATCATGAAGGAAAAAATTTGAACTTCATGTCCCTTTAAGTGTTTTCCACAAAAACACATCCAGATACTTCTGGATCCAACATTATTTTACACAAAAAAATCTGGGTCATTCCAGAACAAACTCTTTTTTTATAGAAACACTGTCAGAACCATATCTAATTTATACAGATACGCACAAATGTAAATGTTTTCCACACAAACACATCCAGACACCTCTGAATCAAACAATATTTTCTACAAAAACATATGGGTCCTTCCAGAACCAACTCATTGGGCCATATTTATCAGGCTCCGTATGGAGCTTGATGCCCTTTGTTTCTGGCGAGCTCTCAGGCTCACCGGAAACACAAGTTATGAAGCAGCGGTCTAAAGACCGCTGCTCCATAACCTGTCCGCCTGCTCTGAGGCAGCGGACAGACATTGGCAGAAATCAACCTGATCGAATACGATTGGGTTGCTTGACACCCCCTGCTAGCGGACGATTGGCCGCGAATCTGCAGGGGGCGGCATTGCACCAGCAGTTCACAAGAGCTGCTGGTGCAATGATAAATGCCAGGAGCGTATGCTGACCTCATTTATCAATGTGCAGTGGACATGATCCACAATATCGCATCATGTCCGCTCGCACAATTATAATTCAGCCCCTTTATGTTTAATTTAAACAAATACACATAAAGTTAAGTGTTTTGAACACACTTCTGGATCCAGCAATATTTTATATAAAAACATCTGGGTCATTCCGGTGGGAGGCATAGCAAGATGGTCGCAAGTGGGAACTGCTCTGCTTGAGACCAAGTTATTTTTTCCTATTCTAGGATCAAATCTCCACCATCCTGCTAGCCCTTAACGATTTTAGCCATTCGAGCATTTATAAGGATAAAGTTTTACAACTCTTGGCCCCCGGAACGACGGAAAACTATAGAAGAGGAGAGAGCTGTGATACACGTTGTACACGACACAGCTGAAAAAAGATACAAGCATGGAAACCTCCCCTGCCACAACAGGGTCTCAAAATAAAGACATTTTAATTGCCATACAGGGCTTACTTCTACCAGCATTGAACAAGCTGGAATCTACCCTGCAAATTCTACTGGCCGAAACTCAGGTCGTGGATCTCTCGCATGCGGTTCCAAAATGGTGCCGCCTCCCAACAGAATCCTTCTGCAATCATGCCTGCTTGATTCCTGAGGCACATCAGAGAAAGCACAAGGAGAGATCGAAGGGAAAACCACTGATGTCAGTGGGTTTTGGTTCCATATTCAAGATTAGCAAGGAAACGGGACCCCTTGCAGTTATTGAAGAGGGGGCGATGAACACCGCAAGGTCTGACTCTGAGCTGCAGCGTGACTTCAACAATCATTCTTCTTCCTACCAGCCATTAAAGATCGCAATCTACCGGGTTGTATACCGGTTACACGGAAAGCTGCTGCTATCAGCGACTCAGCCACAGCTCAAATCTGAAATGGAACCGGCTGCAGACCCTCCAGCTCAATGCCTACTAATTACCTAGATCTTTTTGATTAACACCCTGGACTGTCCCTATACATACTTGCACCAACGGATAAGGGAAATGACTCTAGGTAAGAGAAGGCTGGGGCTCCATTCAGTGACAGGGATCAGCTGAGAAGCTCACGGAGGGAAGCGTCTCTGGATGCCAGCCCCAGAGACACGCATGATTAACTGCTCTAGGGTCTGGACATACTTTACTTGTTTATCATTTGTTCCGCTATTTCTTCAGGTAGCCTATAACTCTGCCTATTAAATGATGGCGTTTTACTCCGGGGTCATACTAAACATAGTAACCTGAAACATTTAGATCCGTCTCCCTGGTGAAGAGTCTCCTTAGTTATGATTTTAAGCACATATGATTTCTATGTTTTTTTAAGCGTTCTAACTTTTGCTAGTTTCAGTAGTATATGTATCTTATCGTCACTTTTAACAGTATGTCTGTTGAGTCAAGCAGTTTTTATACTCTGGGTATCTTACGGTTTGAACATATTACAAACCATGCAAAGTACTCGTCTCATCCTCTGTCTCTCCAAATGTTAAATTCTTGTTATGTTCAGTTCATATGTAATCTGATTATGCTCCCTAATATTTTTCACAAATAGCATGCAGGGCAATCCACAGTATAAGTCAGATAAATGTACTATAAATCGGTGGTTCTTTGGTTCCCTCCTTCTCAGCAAGTAATCATACAATCTAATTTAGTCTTTAGTCATATATTTTAATGGAAGCTTTCTGCAAAGATGTACTCATCTTATTTATGTATTACATCTCACTGGAGGAGACAGAATTTCTGCTGAAATTGATATCAGGCTCATAAAAAGGAAAATGTCTGTCCTCTGTGTTCATTATGCGGTTCTGCTTAATTGTGTTATGATAGGACACCTATTTTATTCAGCTTGCTGTTAATGTTGGTACTCATTGACTAGGATGTAAACTGCACGTGCCGAGCAAGCTATTGGGATGACTGTGTCATTATACATGGCAATCAGCAGATCTGACTTTGGTATGAGATGTTATTGTATATGTGTTCTAAGGTTAACCTTAATGTTATTGCTTTAATTGTATTCCATACATGACTTGACTATGCCTCCTCTCTTTAAACAGAACGTCCTGCATAGATATTTATTTTGGGGGTTAAGGCCATGCACCAGCCTTTTATCACGCACATCATGGAGCATATACTAAGTGACTGCTCAATCTTTCCATGGAATCGGCAAGTGGTTGAACTAGTGGGTAGCGGGATCTTCCTACATCCCTATCACATTGTATTACCATAGAATTGCTGTTTCTGGTATGGACTGCTGTGCACTCTCTTTTGGCAACTGCGTTGACTGTGCACTTTGCAGAGATCTTTTAGCTTTACTATTTATAGCTTAATACTTTTCCCTCAGTTAATACCTCCCTAACATATTCAGACATTAATGCTTTTCTCGGCTCTTTTATTAGGTGTGTTTTTGAGAGCTGATTCGTTTCTGCAAACTGAGGTCTCAACATACATATGAGCTCCTGCTTTGAATTCACATAGTCATTTGCACAGTCAGTCCCTAGACCAATGTTTATTAAATGACCACTGCCTGACAACATAATTTATCAGTAAATTAAAGATGAATAATGTGTGCATTGATATTTCTCATACATTTCTGGATGGGAACTACTTAAATCCAATTTTTTCTTATTTTTTTCCCTATTGAGGCAGATGTTCACATACCTACTGAACCTATTGGGGTTTTGTCTTGTTTTTGTTTTGTTTAGTTTATGTGTGTGTTATGTGTTGTGTTGTTAGTTAGGGTTTATGTTAATAATATTTAAAAATATGAGATAAAGATCAACTAATTTTTCTTTAACTCTGCCTACAGAGACCAATTCATACTAGAACATGGCTGTAACCTCATTGTGTTTGATGATAGCAACAGTATATTGATATCCCACATGTTATGCTCACCCCATAATATTATCTACACTGTCGTTGTAAATATGCATGTCTTTGTATGCACTTGATTTATTGTACCTGTGCTTCTTCAATAAAAAGAATTAAAAAAAAAAAAAAAAAACATCTGGGTCATTCCAGAACTAACAATTTTTTCTATTTTCTATAGAAAAACAGCCAGATCTTGCCGGATCCTTGTCTAACTGAGCCAGATACACACAAATTTAAGTGTTTTCCACAAACACATGCAGACACTTCTGGATCCAGCAATATTTTACATAAAAACATCTGGGCCATTCCAGAACTAACTATTTTTTCTATTTTTTATAGAAAAACAGCCTGAACTTGCCGGATCCAAGTCTAACTGAGCCAGATACACACAAATTTAAGTGTTTTCCACAAACACATCCAGACACTTCCGGATCCAGTAATATTTTATACAAAAACAACTGGGTCCTACCAGAACCAACTCTTTTTTTATATTAAGAAAGATACACACAAATGTGTTTTCCACACAAACACAGTCAGACACTTCTGGATCCAATAATATTCTACACAAAAACATCTGGGTTCTCCAAGAACCATTTTTTTTTTATTTTAATGAAAAACAGCCTTATCCTATCGGATCCATGTCTAATTTAGCCAGATACACACAAATGTTAGTTTTTTCCAAACAAACACATCCAAACACGTCTGGATCCAGCAATATTTTATACAAAAACATCTGGACCTTCCGGATACATGTCTTATTTAGAAAGATACACACAAATATAAGTGCTTACCACGCAAACACATCCAGACACTTCTGGTTCCATTAATATTTTGCACAAAAACATCTTTGTTCTCCCAGAACCAATTTTTTTTTTAACTGAAAAACAATCGGTTCATATCGAATCCATGTCTTATTTAGACAGATACACACAAATTGAAGTGTTTTCCAAACAAACACATCCAGACACTTCTAAAAACAAACAAAAAATTGGATCCTACCAAAGTGACTTTTTTTTTTTAACAGAGAAAAAGCCTGAAACTGTCACAAAAATCTAATGGCTAGATTACGAGTTTTGTGATTACGAGTTTTGTCGGTAAGGCTGTGCGGTGCTAACGAGCAGTTTATGCTCACCGCTCACCTGCAGACAGCGCTGGTATTACGGGTTTTTACAAACCCGGCGTTAGCCGCAGAAAAGTGAGCGGAGAGCAAAATTTTGCTCCACATCTCACCTCAATACCAACGCTGCTTACGGTAGCGGTGAGCTGGCAAAACGTGTTCATGCACGATTTCCCCATAGGAATCAATGGGGCATAGCTGGCTGAAAAAAGTCTAACACCTGCAAAAAAACAGCGTAAAGCTCCTAACGCAGCCCCATTGATTCCTATGGGGAAAACACATTTTATGTCTGCACCTAACACCCTAACATGAACCCTGAGTCTAAACACCCCTAATCTTACACTTATTAACCCCTAATCTGCTGCCCCCGACATCGCCGACACCTGCATTACAGTATTAACCCCTAATCTGCCACTCCGGACACCGCCGACACCTACATTATAATATATATATTGATGGAATCAGCCAATCATAATCAAGTTCAATCCGATTGGCTGATTCAATCAGCCAATCAGATTGAGCTCGCATTCTATTCTATTGATCGGAACAGCCAATAGAATGCAAGCTCAATCTGATTGGCTGATTGAATCAGCCAATCGGATTGAACTTGATTCTGATTGGCTGATTCCATCAGCCAATCAGAATATTCCTACCTTAATTCCGATTGGCTGATAGAATCCTATCAGCCAATCGGAATTCGAGGGACGCCATCTTGGATGACGTCATTTAAAGGAACCGTCATTCGTCGTTCAGTCGTCGGCCAGGATGGATGTTCCGCGTCGGAGGTCTTCAGGATGCTGCCGTTCCGCTCCGGATGGATGACGATAGAAGATGCCTCTTGGATGAAGACTTCAATCGGATGGAAGACCTCTTCTGCCCCGCTTGGATGAAGACTTCTACCGGATGGAGGACCTCTTCTTGCTCCGCTTGGATGAAGAATTTGGCTCGGCTGGGTGAAGACGACTCAAGGTAGGGAGATCTTCAGGGGCTTAGTGTTAGGTTTATTTAAGGGGGGTTTGGGTTAGATTAGGGGTATGTGGGTGGTGGGTTGTAATGTTGGGGGGGGGTATTGTATGGTTTTTTTTTACAGGCAAAAGAGCTGAACTTCTTGGGGCATGCCCCGCAAAGGGCCCTGTTCAGGGCTGGTAAGGTAAAAGAGCTTTGAACTTTAGTAATTTAGAATAGGGTAGGGCATTTTTTTATTTTGGGGGGCTTTGTTATTTTATTAGGGGGCTTAGAGTAGGTGTAATTAGTTTAAAATTGTTGTAATATATTTCTAATGTTTGTAAATATTTTTTTATTTTTTGTAACTTAGTTCTTTTTTATTTTTTGTACTTTAGTTAGTTTATTTCATTGTATTTATTTGTAGGAATTGTATTTAATTTATTTATTGATAGTGTAGTTTTAGGTTTAATTGTAGATAATTATAGGTATTTTATTTATTTAATTAATTTATTGATAGTGTAGTGTTAGGTTTAATTGTAACTTAGGTTAGTATTTATTTTACAGGTAAATTTGTAATTATTTTAACTATTTTAGCTATTAAATAGTTCTTAACTATTTAATAGCTATTGTACCTGGTTAAAATAAATACAAAGTTACCTGTAAAATAAATATAAATCCTAAAATAGCTATAATATAATTATAATTTATATTGTAGCTATATTAGGATTTATTTTACAGGTAAGTATTTAGCTTTAAATAGGAATAATTTATTTAAGAAGAGTTAATTAATTTCGTTAGATTAAAATTATATTTAATTTAGGGGGGGTGTTAGTGTTAGGGTTACACTTAGCTTTAGGGGTTAATACATTTATTAGAATAGCGGTGAGCTCCAGTCGGCAGATTAGGGGTTAATAATTGAAGTTAGGTGTCGGCGATGTTAGGGAGGGCAGATTAGGGGTTAATACTATTTATTATAGGGTTAGTGAGGCGGATTAGGGGTTAATAACTTTATAATAATAGCGGTGCGGTCCGCTCGGCAGATTAGGGGTTAATAAGTGTAGGCAGGTGGAGGCGACGTTGTGGGGGGCAGATTAGGGGTTAATAAATATAATATAGGGGTCGGCGGTGTTAGGGGCAGCAGATTAGGGGTACATAGGGATAATGTAAGTAGCGGCGGTTTACGGAGCGGCAGATTAGGGGTTAATAATAATATGCAGGGGTCAGCGATAGCGGGGGCGGCAGATTAGGGGTTAATAAGTGTAAGGTTAGGGGTGTTTAGACTCGGGGTACATGTTAGAGTGTTAGGTGCAGACGTAGGAAGTGTTTCCCCATAGCAAACAATGGGGCTGCGTTAGGAGCTGAACGCGGCTTTTTTGCAGGTGTTAGGTTTTTTTCAGCTCAAACAGCCCCATTGTTTCCTATGGGGGAATCGTGCACGAGCACGTTTTTGAGGCTGGCCGCGTCCGTAAGCAACTCTGGTACCGAGAGTTGCAGTGGCGTTAAATATGCTCTACGCTCCTTTTTTGGAGCCTAACGCAGCCATTCTGTGGACTCTCAATACCAGAGTTATTTTAAAGATGCGGCCAGAAAAAAGCCAGCATTAGATACGCGGGTCCTTACCGACAAAACTCTAAATCTAGCCGTAAGATAGCTACAATATAACTAATAGTTACGTTGTAGCTAGCTTAGGGTTTATTTTTATTTTACAGGCAACTTTGTATTTATTTTAACTAGGTATAATAGTTATTAAATAGTTATTAACTATTTAATAGCTACCTAGTTAAAATAAAGACAAATTTACCAGTAAAATAAAACCTAAACTAAGCTACAATTACACCTAACACTACACTATAATTAAATTAATTCCCTAAATTAACTACAATTAAATACAATTAAATAAAATGATCAATTATCAAATTATTAATTATTATAAAAGTATGAACCCCCCCCCACTAAATTACAGAAAATAATAAAATAATTACAAGTTTTTTAAACTAATTACACCTAATCTAATCCCCCTAATAAAATAAAAAAGCCCCCCAAAATAATAAAAAGCCCTACCCTATACTAAATTACAAATAGTCCTTAAAAGGGCCTTTTGCGAGGCATTGCCCCAAAGTAATCAGCTCTTTTACCTGTAAAAAAAAAGTACAATACCCCCCCAACATTAAAACCCACCACCCACACACCCAACCCTACTCTAAAACCCACCCAATCCCCCCTTAATAAAACCTAACACTAACCCCTTGAAGATCACCCTACCTTGAGAAGTCTTCACCCAACCGGGCCGAAGTCCTCAATGAAGCAGGGCGAAGTGGTTCTCCAGACGGGCAGAAGTCTTCATCCAAGCCGGAAAGAAGAGGTCCTCCAGACGGGCAGAAGTCTTCATCCAGACGGCATCTTCTATC
Organism: Bombina bombina; assembly: GCF_027579735.1. Lineage (NCBI taxonomy): Eukaryota > Metazoa > Chordata > Amphibia > Anura > Bombinatoridae > Bombina > Bombina bombina. The sequence continues at coordinate 232,043,467 of NC_069504.1, read as the reverse complement.
TTCATCCATCCGGCGCGGAGCGGGTCATCTTCAAGACATCCGACGCGGAGCATCCTCTTCAAACGACGTCCAACTGAAGAATGAAGGTTCCTTTAAATGACGTCATCCAAGATGGCGTCCCTTCAATTCCGATTGGCTGATAGAATTCTATCAGCCAATCGGAATTAAGGTAGAAAAAATCCTATTGGCTAATGCAATCAGCCAATAGGATTGAGCTTGCATTCTATTGGCTGATCTGATTTTTTTCTACCTTAATTCTGATTGGCTGATAGAATTATGTCAGCCAATCGGAATTGAAGGGACGCCATCTTGGATGACATCATTTAAAGGAACCTTCATTCTTCAGTTGGACGTCATTTGAAGAGGATGCTCCGCGTCGGATGTCTTGAAGATGGACCCGCTCCGCGCCGAATGGATGAAGATAGAAGATGCCGTCTGGATGAAGACTTCTGCCCATCTGGAGGACCTTTTCTGCCTGGCTTCGTTGAGGACTTCGGCCCGGTTGGGTGAAGACTTCTCAAGGTAGGGTGATCTTCAAAGGGTTAGTGTTAGGTTTTATTAAGGGGGGGATGGGTGGGTTTTAGAGTAGGGTTGGGTGTGTGGGTGGTGGGTTTTAATGTTGGGGGGGTATTGTACTTTTTGTTTTACAGGTAAAAGAGCCAATTACTTTAGGGCAATGCCCCGCAAAAAGCCCTTTTAAGGGCTATTTGTAATTTAGTATAGAGTAGGGCTTTTCATTATTTTGGGGGGCTTTTTATTTTATTAGGGGATTAGATTAGGTGTAATTAGTTTAAAAAAACTTGTAATTATTTGATTATTTTCTGTAATTTAGTGGGGGGTTTCGTACTTTAGATAATTTTATTTAATTGTATTTAATTGTAGCTAATTTAGGGAATTAATTTAATTGTAGTGTAGTGTTAGGTGTAATTGTAACTTAGGTTAGGTTTTATTTTACAGGTAAATTTGTCTTTATTTTAACTAGGTAGCTATTTAATAACTATTCTACCTAGTTAAAATACAAAGTTGCCTGTAAAATAAAAATAAACCCTAAGCTACATACAGTGTAACTATTAGTTATATTGTAGCTAGCTTAGGGTTTATTTTATAGGTAAGTATTTAGTTTTAATTAGGAATAATTTAGTTAATTGTAGTAATTTTATTTAAATTATATTTAAGTTAGGGGGGTGTTATGGTTAGGGTTAGACTTAGGTTTAGGGGTTAATACATTTAATATAGTGGCGGCGACGTTCGGGCGGCAGATTAAGGGTTAATAAATGTAGGTAGGTGGTGATGTTAGGGACGGCAGATTAGGGGTTAACAATATTTAACTAATGTTTGCGAGGCGGGAGTGCGGCGGTTTAGGGGTTAATATGTTTATTATAGGGGCGGCAGATTAGGGGTTAATAAGTGTAGGTAGGTGGCGGCAGATTAGGGGTTAATAAATATAATGTAGGTGGCGGCGATGTTGGGGGCAGCAGATTAAGGGTTAATAAATATAATGTAGGTGTCTGCGATGTCAGGGGCGGCAGATTAGGGGTTAATAAGTATAAGATTAGGGGTGTTTAGACTCGAGGTTCATGTTAGGGTGTTAGGTGTAGACATAAATTTTATTTCCCCATAGGAATCAATGGGGCTGCGTTACTGAGTTTTATGCTGCTTTTTTGCAGGTGTTAGACTTTTTCTCAGCCGGCTCTCCCCGTTGATTCCTATGGGGAAATTGTGCACGAGCACGTACGACCAGCTCACCACTGACTTAAGCAGTGCTGGTATTGGAGTGCGTTAAGGAGCAAAATTTTGCTCTATGCTCACTTCTTGTCTTTTAACGACTGGTTTGTAAAAACCTGTAATACCAGTGCTGTAGGAAAGTGAGCGGTGAGACAAAACTGCTTGTTAGCACCGCATAGCATCTAATGCAAAACTCGTAATCTAGCCATAAGTGTTCAAATTCCATGCCTTCAAATTTAAAAATTTGAGATCCTATGAAAAACTAGGCCTTGAGACAAAACCTGAAAAGCCATGTTGGTGCTATCAGAAACACATAGGATTGTTCCATTATGGTCTTGGAGATCACCCTTTGGAAGAAGAACCAGAGACTGATAAAAGAAAACAGAGAACTGCTAAAGCATTCATCATTTCCGCCTGAAAATCACCAAAATTGGAATGGAATCTGAAGATTCCTGTTCAGGCGAGAAGCCAACAGATCTATTTCTAGAAGACCCCACATCTGTACAAGTTGAAAAAAACACATCTGGATGGAGAAACCACTCCCCCAGATGAATAAAATGACTGCCAAAATAATCGGCTTCCCATTTGTCTATACCTGATATGAATTGCAGAGTTTTGACAAGAGTTGGATTCTGGCCAAGGAAATATCAAAGATACTTCTTTTATTGCTAAAGGACTGCAAGGCCCCCTTGATGATTGACATATGCCACTGTCTGTGACATTGTCTGATTGAAAACAAAAATAAAGTACTCTCTTCAAATAGAGGCCAAGCCTGAAGAGCTCTAAAAATAGCACAGAGTTATAAATATTGATTGGAAACCTTGTTTCTTGAGGATTCCAAACCCCTAGTGCTGTCAGAGATCCCCAGACAGCTCCCCAACCTGAAAGACTTGGATCTGTTGTGATCACAATCCAAGAAAGACAAACAAAGAAGGCCCCTTTAAACAATAAGGTGATGGTTAAACCAAAATAATATATTTAAAAAACTTAAAAAACTAGAGCAAGATTTTCAAAAACCTTGGCGCTGCAACAGATGCAGCTAAAATTAGTGATTGGATGTACTATGAAACAGGTCAAGATACACAAAGTATAAAGTCTTTGGCCTTAGTAGTAAGAATCAGCAAAATAATTAAAATGCAGTGATAAATTTATTGATACATTATTAAACACATAAAAAGGCTGATCAGCATATGATAAAAATAATAAAAAATAATAACAATGTGACAAACAATAACTTGATACAAATAACAGTGTAGCATAAGAAATAAAAAATAAAAAGTACAATAAAGACAAATGAACCCTGAAACTAATGTGGAATCCAAACAATGAAGTCCGGAATAGAAGTTAAGAAATCGACATCCACAGCTGATTCCTTGAAAAGCAGAATGGAGCTGGAACGACAAACGGATCCAAATCAAACACAAGCAGAGAACCAAAATTAAGGTGTTCAATTTTACTTACACCATATCTTGGTCTCTGCAGTGGCAATGAATCCTCTTTGCAAGCTGCAGTGGAGCCGGATAAGCCTTTAGTGCGAATTCTCTGAGTAACTCTGCTCAAGTTCAAGACAGCACAGAAGCCGGTCTGTGATAGTGGTATGACATAGCGTCAGGTAGCGTATAGTGGGAGGAGCAACGCGTTTCAGCCCGGTCAGGGCCTTTGTCAAGCTCCAGATAGATGCGATACAGGAGCTTTTAAACCCGTATCCTTTACGATCATTGGTTGAATACCACAGATACACAAAAGACATAATGATAGCAATTGCGCCAAGGCACAAATTAATACAGAACGATGTGCAAATTAGTAGTTAGTCACAGTACATTATCGCTCAATAATTGATATCCAATAAAAAGATCCATATGGCAGACAATATGGTAAGGATAAACATAAAAGTAAACATAAATATAAACAACCCTAAACTTTAATATACTTTATATATACTTATACTGATCTTAGGAAAATTATAGACATTGGCTGAAAAAAAGTTTTCTTTATGTTACTGAGACCAAATTAACGAAAAATGGTGGTTAAACCACCAAGTCAGAGAAAGTCGAGTGTTGGGATTAAAGTATATCAACTGTGATAACTGAGTATAATCCCTGCACCACTGGTGCAATATGCAAAAGCTGTAGAGGTTTCATATGAAAATGAGCAAAGGAGATTGCGCCTGATGCAGCGATCATAAGACCTAAAACTTTCAAGCACATAATCACTGAAGATAATTATAGAGACTGAAGGTTTAGACAAGCTAAGACCAATTTCATTCATCTCTTGTCTGTTAGAGAAAGAGTCATGGACACTGAATATATCTTGGAAACCTAAGAAGGTGACCCTGTCTGAAGAATCAAGAAACTCTTAGGTAAATCGATTCTTCAACCATATACTTGAAGAAAAAACATTAGTTGTTTCGTGTGAGATTCAGCAAAAAGAAAAAAACGTAACTAGTACCAAGACATTGTCCATAAACACTGAAATACCTTACCCTCTGATTACAGAAAGAAGAACACCAAGAACCTTCGAGAAAAATATTGGTGCTGTTGCTAAGCCAAATGGAAAAGCAACAAATTGGTAATGCTTGTCTAGAAAAAAGAATCTCAGAAAACAATAGTGGTCTGGATGTATCAAAAAGTGAAAATAAGCGACCTGTAAGTCTATAGTAGACAATAAATAACCTTGCTAAACAAAAGGTAGAATAGTCCTTATAGTCACCATCTTGAAAGTTGGGACTCTTACAAAATGATTTAAAGTTTTCAGATCCAGGATTGGATCTGAAAAAAATCTTCCCTCTTAGGAACAATAAATAGATTAAAAATAGAAATCCAATCCCTGTTCCTGCTGAGGAACTAGTACAATCACCCCTGAAAACTCTAGTTCTGAAACACATTTCAGAAAGAAAGAATCTTCCCAAAGAAGGTCTCATTCTAAAATCTATTCGAAACCCTTGAGAAACAATATTCTATTGATTTTGGACTGAACCTGTTCAAATGTCTTGAAATAACTTAATCTGCCCCCCCTCCACACCAGAAGAACTGGTTTGAGGGCCGCACCTACATGCAGACTTAAAGGCTGAATTGGTTTTCTTATAAGGCTTAGAATTATTCCAATTCGCAGATTGTCTCTAATTAGAGCCAGAAGCCTTTAGGAAAATTAGAGGTTTTCTGTTCTCTATTCTGACGAAAGGAACGAAAACAAATGAGAGCTTCAAATTTACCCTTAAATTAGAAGAGATGGCCAAAATAAACAACACTTTCCAGTAGTTTAATGTCCAATGTATGCATATGTTCAAAAGGAGGAGCCTGCAAAACTTTTAACACTAGGTTAAGACTCCAAGGAGGAGAAATAGGCCTCATAACAGGTTTAATCAGGATTAAAGTCTGAACAAAACAATGAATAACAGGAAGGTTAGCAATCTTCCTATGAAATAATACCGAAAGAGCAGAAATGTGTCTTTTCAAAGAACTGGCAGATACACCTTTATCTAAACCATCCTGTAAAAACTGAAGAATACTAGGAATTGTAAAAGAATGCCAAGAAAATTCCTGGTCAATACACCAAAAAATATGAGTTTTCCAAACTTTGTGATAAATTATCATGGAAACAGGTTTTTGGAGCCTGAATCAGTGTTAATCACAGAGTCTGAGAATGCTCTATGAATTTAGAACTAAGCGATACATTTCAATGCCATTAAATTTAGAGACTTTAGATATGGATGGAAGAAGGGACCTTGAGATAGAAGTGTTGGTACCTGGACATCCAAATTAGATCCGCATACCAAATCCTGTGGGGCCATGCTGGGGCAATTAGGATTACAAATGACTGTTCCAATTTTATTTTGGAAATAACTCTTTGGAGAAGGATTGAAGGAGGAAACAGATAAGCAGGCCGGAAGGATTAAAGGACTGGTAGAGCATCTATTAATATTGATTGGTAACCTTGCCTCTCGAGGTTTCCAAACTCCTTGAGAGCTCCTCAACCTGATAGGCTTGCATCTGTGGTGATCACAGACCAAGTAGGACTAGTAAAAGAAGCCCCCTGAATAATGAATTGATGGATCGAACCACCAAGTTAGAGACAAGTTTGTGTGGGGATCTAAGAATATCATGGGATATTTGAGTATAATCCTTGCACCATTGACGTAGCATACAGAGGTCTCATGTGAAATTAAGCAAAAGGGATTGCATCGAAAGCTGCAATCATAAGGCATTATAGTTCCATACATAAAGCTACTGAAGGAAATGAGACAGACTGAATGTTCAGACAAGCTGACATCAAATTTGTTTGTCTCTTTTCCATTAGAGAAAGGGCCATGGACACTAAATCTATCTCTAAACCTAAAAACTTTTGTCTGAGGAAACTCTTTGGTAAATTGATCCTCCAACCTTGTTTTTAAATAAACAACAATAGTAGTTTGTGTGAAATTCTGCTAAATTAAAAGATTGAGCTACTACAAAGATATTGTCCATGTAAGGAAATACTGCAATATCCTGAGCTCTGATTACAGATAAATGAGCACTTTTAGTAATTATGCTTGGAGCTGTAGCTAGAACAAATGAAAGAGCAAGAAACTGATAGTGCTTTCCCCCCTAAAAAAAACAACTCAGAAACTGGTAATGTTCTGGGTGAATTAGGATGTGTAGGTAAGCATCCTGTAACTCTATTGAGGACATAAAGTGATCCTGTTGAATACAAGGCAGAATAGTCTTGATAATTTCCATTTTGAAAGTTGGTATTCTTATAAATTTGTTAAGAGTTTTCAGATCCAAAATTGGTCTGAAAGAGTCTTCCTTCTTTGGTAGAATGAAGAGATTTTAATAAAATCCCGTCCCCTGTTCCTGTAAAAGAACTGGGAGAATTACTCCCATATTTTTCAGATCTGAGACAGATTGAAGAAAAGCTTGAGCTTCTTTTGGATGTTTTGGAATATGGGTTAAACCTTCCTGTGGGAGGTCTTATTTTGAATCCAATTCAATATCCCTGAGAAATAATGTTTTGAATCCAGGGATTCTGGACAGATTATAACCAAGCTTTCTAAAAAAAGGTTTAATCTGCCCCCTACCAGTAATACTGGGTTGGGGTCCGTACCTTCATGTGGTCTTAGAGGCTGGATTAGATTTCATTAGATTTCTTTTTCTGTTTTGATTTGTTCCAATTTGAAGTAGGTCTCCAAACTGAGCCAGAGGGTTTAAGTGAGGAGTCAGTTTTCTGTTCTGTATTCTGACGAAAGGAACGAAAACAATTAGGAGCTTTAAATATTCCTTTTGACTTGTTGTCTTGATGAAGAAAGGCTCCTTTACTTCCAGTAATAGTAGAAATATTATAATCAAGTTCAGATCCAAACCATTTCTTTCCTTAGAAAGAAAGAGATGATAATCTAGTTTTAGACACCATGGGGCCGGTTTATCAAGCCCCTTGTCTAAAGACTGCTGCTCCATAACTTGTCCACCTGCTCTGAGGCCACGGACAGAAATCAACCCAATCGAATACGATTGAGTTGATTGACAGCCCCTGCTAGCGGCCGATTGGCCGCAAATCTGCAGAAGGCGTCATTGCACCTGCAGTTCACAAGAACTGCTGGTGCAATGATAAATGCCAACAGCGTATGCTGTCAACATTTATTGATGTGCAGCGGACATGATACACTACATTGTATCATGTCCGCTCGCACATTATTAGATATACCCCCATGTCAGCTTTCCAGGATTTAAGCCATAGGGCTCTCCTGGTAAGTATAGCTAGATGCATGCTTTTGATATAAATTTTCATAATATCAAATACTGCATCACAAATAAAATTGTTTGCATTATGAAGTAAAGTCAATAGATTAGACTATTCAGGGTCAGTGGATAACTGCTGTGCAAGACTGGTTATGGTTAACCAGTAAGTAGAAGCAGCGGCCAAGTCAGCAATAAATATAGCTCATCTAAGTATATAGCCAGTATGAATAAATGCCCTTCTTAAATAAGATTCAAGTTTTCTGTCTAAAAGGTCTATAAAATAAGCACAGTCTTTTAGAGTAATAGTTTAGCTAGAGTGGAAATGGCCTCATCAACTTTGGGAACCATTTCCCATAACTCTAAATTAGCAGCAGGTAAAGGATATAGCTTTTTAAACCTAAGGTAACCTGGTTTAAACCATTCCTAAGTAATCATATCAGAGACAGTATCAAGCACAGGGAAAATCTCAGGGAGATTAACAGTTTTATATACTGAATTTAAACGATTACAGGGTTTATCATCAGAAGGTTTAGATTCTTCAACCCCTAAAGTGACTAAGGTTTCCTTCAAAAGAGAACAAATATCTTTCATTTTACATAAAAAGGGGGGAATTTTACACCGACCCGACTCAAGGCAATATACCCGACCGTCTCTGACCGGTGCTGGAGAGGTTGTGGGGGGGTGGGTTCGATTCTGCATATCTGGTGGGACTGCCCCCTTATTGAAAATTTTTGGAGAGATGTCTGGGAAAAAATGACACAAATCCTAGAGATGGATATCCCCAGGGCCCCGGAGTCCTTGCTCTTTCACTTCCCATGCAAAATACAGAACCCAATAAAAAAGACCCTACTTATGTATATGCTGATGGGTGCGAAAACTCCGATCCCTGCCCATTGGAAATTGACAGTGGCGCCCTCAGTGGGCGTCTGGAAACAGAAAGTTTGCAACCTCCTGCGGCTGGAGAGATACCATTACATGCTCACAGCAAAACTTGATGTACATGAGACCTTACTCCAGATGTGGAATGGGGGAGCACGTTCCCTCTAGCTGAGTGCCTGGCCCCTTCGGGCTTGCACCGAGAGATCCTCTGCCGGCCCCATTCCCCCCCTTCCCCTGTTTTTTGGATGGCCCCTCCCCTGAATGCTCGACACGTGGGGCCCTGCCCCTGGCCTGATTTGTTAATTTGTTTTTCTATTGATATCTATATAACTATATTAAATGTCGCTTTAATTTTATAATAGCTACTAAATACATACATCTCCAGATTTAGTGGAATGTAAAGTGGAAGGAAAAATTGGAAAAGATAGAGCTTACACTTTTATCATTATCTTGCACCATGGCAAACAAACTTGGCTAATATTCAGGTTATTTCATATCTGTCTTCTACCCGTGTGTGGATCTATTCCCTACTTTATGTAATCACGTATTGAATGTAATGGTGGAAACTGTATACTTTGAATTGGCACCTGTGGTGCATGTACCTTTGTTCACGTTTGTTTTCAAATAAAGCTCTTAAAAATAAAAAAAAATTAAAAAAAAAAGGGGGGAATTATCAGGTTCTATGTGGGAGCCTCACTGTTAGAGGAATCCTCATTGTTCGAAGATACTTCAGTATTTTGTAGCTCAGGACATACATTACTCATAGAAGGTAAAATTTTAACTGACCTTTTTCTCTTATTTGAAGGCGGTAGCGCAGCCAGGGCCTTTGTGATAGCAGTAGTAGTGATTTTTTTCATTGATGGAGATTTTCCATCTGCATCTACAATATCTGTTAGGAAGAGACAGTAGGTGCGTTAGTACATATAGAAAAATCATTAGATTGATCGGTATGTGACAAAAATGTAAATATGAGTCACATAAATGAGCTGAGGAAGATACTTTAGTTATTTTACAATAAGCACACTTAGCTTTGGTAAAAAGGTGTTCAGAAGGCTTAGATCCTATGGTAAATTTAGGGAAAGATTGGTGCTGCTCCATTAAGCCAGAAATTTTAGATTATTAAATTGATGCAATAATTACTATTATTGCCCCCTTAAGGCAAGTTTTTTTGAGGAAAGGAAAAAATATGCCCCCTTTATATAGCATTGCATGGACATTAAAGTGCTAAGCAATGCAGCCTAGGTAAGAATTAACTGTCAGCGTGAGCAAATTACAGTTACCTTTTTTTTTTAAAAGGCGTGCCAGTTTTCGACGTGTGCACATTCAAGAATGTGGTTTTGATATGCATATAATAGTGCTAACCCAAATGCATTGGCACGCTTCCGATGGTTAATCCAACATGCGTGTACTATGGTGCGCTAACTTGATAAGTATTTTAAGTTGACGCGCGTTAACCCAACGAATTTTGAATTTATTTTTTTTACAGAGATAAAAAGCCAAGGGGAATAGTATCTGTCCCAGGGCCATATATACATATATAGTTAAATGTTTAAACATTTAAAAAGTGCCCATAAACATAGCTATGAGTGTCTATATATAAAAAATATAAAAACAAAATTTATGCTTACCTGATAAATTTCATTCTTTCTGGGCATTTCACAATTTCATTCCAATTAATAGTGGGATATTCAACTCCTGGCCAGCAGGAGGAGGCAAAGAGCACCCCATCAGAGCTGTTAAGTGTCACTTCCCTTACACATAATCCCCAGTCATTCGGGTGAAGGAAAATGGAAAAAGAAGATAACACAAGGGTATAGAGGTGCCTGAGGTTTGTACCAAAAATATGCTGTCTTAAATATAAATAAGGGCGGGTCATGGACTCTCCATGCCTAGAAATAAAGACATTTATCAGGTAAGCATACTTTTTGTTTTCTTTCCTATGACATGGAGAGTCCACAATTTCATTCCAATTACTAGTGGGAACCAATACCCAAGCAAGAGGACACAGAATAAAAGGAATGGAGAACAAGACAGGCGGACCTAAACAGAAGGCAACACCGCTTGAAGAACATTTCTCCCAAAGGAATCCTCAGCCGAGGCAAAAGTATCAAATTTGGAGAATTTGGACAAAGTATTCAATGAGGAGCAATTGGCCGCCTTGCAGATTTGCTCCACAGATGCTTCATTTTTAAAAGCCCAGGAAGAAGAAACTGCCCTAGTGGAATAAGCCGTAATTCTCTCAGGACGCTGTTGTCCAGCTGTCTCACATGCTAATCAGATAACACTTCTCAACCAGAGAGAAAAACAATGAACAGGGCAGTAGACTGCAGAAAATCCTTAGTTGCTTGTAGATAAAAATTTAGAGCACACAAAACATCCAGGTTGTGTAACAGACGATCCTTCTGAGAAGGAGGATTCGGACAAAAAGAAGGAACAACAATTTCTTGATTGATGTTGCGATCCAATACCACTTTAGGAACAAAACCCATTTTAGTACTAAGAACCGCCTTATCCACATGAAAAATAAGGTAAGGGGAATCACACTGCAGAGCCGAAAGCTCGGAAACTCTGTGAGCAGAAGAAATAACAAGAAGAAACAAAACTTTCCAAGATAACTTAATATCCACTGAATGTATAGGCTCAAATGGAGCCTGCTGCAAAACTGTAAGAAGAACAAGGTCTGAAAGATCTGCCAGACGTTTGTGCCAAAGAATAGACGGTGCAGAAATCTGACAAATTCAGAGTACTGACTGACGAACCTTTCTCCAGACCCTCCTAAAGAAAGGATAGAATGCGAGGAACCCTCACCCGACTCCAAGAGAAACTTTACAATTCGCACCAATATAGGTATGTATCCCCAGTCATTTGTGATAGAGGCAAAGAATGACTGGGGATTATGGGTAAGGGAAGTGACACTTAACAGCTCTGCTGGGGTGCTCTTTGCTTCCTCCTTCTGGCCAGAATTTGAACATCCCACTAGTAATTGGAATGAAATTGTGGACTCTCCATGCCATAGGAAAGAAATATACTTACCCATAGACATTTGCATACTGACATAAGTGGTGGTAATGGTTTAGCTGTCTGCTACTATCAGCAGAGATAATGGAATAGGAGTATAATGTTGATCTGTAAAAGAAGGCAGAAGACGAGTCCCTGCAACCAAATTTACAGAGAGCCCATGAAGGATTTCCCATGAGGCGAAAACATTGTATCATAAGGCAATAGTCCAAACACATCCTTCTGACAAGCACTGTACTTTGAGGGAAACTAGGCTTCAATATGCTCTGAAGCGCCTTTCACTGAAGAAATCAAGCACATTGTTATGCTTCAAACACCTGCAATGGAGGCAAAGTAAAAAACTAAGGAATGAGTGAGGTGGGAGGGGTTTTATAGACTTTTTGGGGTTTGGGAGACTTTGCCTTCTCGTGGTAGGAATGTATATCCCATATGTAATAGGTTGTGGACTCTCGAAAACCTATTTAAAAGAAAGATACATTATAGGCCAAAAATGATTCATCCTGAAAAAACATAATTTATGTAAGAACTTACCTGATAAATTCATTTCTTTCATATTAGCAAGAGTCCATGAGCTAGTGACGTATGGGATATACATTCCTACCAGGAGGGGCAAAGTTTCCCAAACCTTAAAATGCCTATAAATACACCCCTCACCACACCCACAATTCAGTTTAACGAATAGCCAAGAAGTGAGGTGATAAGAAAAAAGTGCGAAAGCATATAAAAATAAGGAATTGGAATAATTGTGCTTTATACAAAAAAATCATAACCACCACAAAAAAGGGGGGGCCTCATGGACTCTTGCTAATATGAAAGAAATGAATTTATCAGGTAAGTTCTTACATAAATTATGTTTTCTTTCATTGAATTAGCAAGAGTCCATGAGCTAGTGACGTATGGGATAATGACTACCCAAGATGTGGATCTTTCCACACAAGAGTCGCTAGAGAGGGAGGGATAAAATAAAGACAGCCAATTCCTGCTGAAAATAATCCACACCCAAAATAAAGTTTAATGAAAAACATAAGCAGAAGATTCAAACTGAAACCACTGCCAGAAGTACTTTTCTACCAAAAACTGCTTCAGAAGAAAAAATACATCAAAATGGTAGAATTTTGTAAAAGTATGCAAAGAGGACCAAGTTGCTGCTTTGCAAATCTGATCAATCGAAGCTTCATTCCTAAACACCCAGGAAGTAGAAACTGAACTAGCAGAATGAACTGTAATGCTTAGAGGCGGAGTTTTACCCGACTCGACATAAGCATGATGAAATAAAGATTTCAACCAAGATGCCAAAGAAATGGCAGAAGCTTTCTGGCCTTTTCTAGAACCGGAAAAGATAACAAATAAACTAGAAGTCTTACGAAAAGACTTAGTAGCTTCAACATAATATTTCAAAGCTCTAACAACATCCAAAGAATGCAACGATTTCTCCTTAGAATTCTTAGGATTAGGACATAATGAAGGAACCACAATTTCTCTACTAATGTTGTTGGAATTCACAACTTTAGGTAAAAAATCAAAAGAAGTTCGCAACACCGCCTTATCCTGATGAAAAATCAGAAAAGGAGACTCACAAGAAAGAGCAGATAATTCAGAAACTCTTCTGGCAGAAGAGATTGCCAAAGGAACAAAACTTTCCAAGAAAGTAATTTAATGTCCAATGAATGCATAGGTTCAAACGGAGGAGCTTGAAGAGCCCCCAGAACCAAATTCAAACTCCAAAGAGGAGAAATTGACTTAATGGTTTTATACGAACCAAAGCTTGCACAAAACAATGAATATCAGGAAGAATAGCAATCTTTCTATGAAAAAGAACAGAAAGAGCAGAGATTTGACCTTTCAAGGAACTTGCGGACAAACCCTTATCTAAACCATCCTGAAGAAACTGTAAAATTCTCGGTATTCTAAAAGAATGCCAAAAAATGATGAGAAAGACACCAAGAAATATAAGTCTTCCAGACTCTATAATATATCTCTCTAGATACAGATTTACGCGCCTGTAACATAGTATTAATCACAGAGTCAGAGAAACCTCTTTGACCAAGAATCAAGCGTTCAATCTCCATACCTTTAAATTTAAGGATTTCAGATCCTAATGGAAAAAAGGACCTTGCGACAGAAGGTCTGGTCTTATCGGAAGAGTCCACGGTTGGCAAGAGGCCATCCGGACCAGATCCGCACACCAAAACCTGTGAGGCCATGCCGGAGCTACCAGCAGAACAAACGAGCATTCCTTCAGAATCTTGGAGATTACTCTTGGAAGAAAAACTAGAGGCGGAAAGATATAGGCAAGATGATACTTCCAAGGAAGTGATAATGCATCCACTGCCTCCGCCCGAGGATCCCGGGATCCGGACAGATACCTGGGAAGATTCTTGTTTAGATGAGAAGCCATCAGATCTATTTCTGGGAGTTCCCACATTTGAACAATCTGAGAAAATACCTCTGGGTGAAGAGACCATTCGCCCAGGTGCAACGTTTGGCGACTGAGATAATCCGCTTTCCAATTGTCCATACCTGGGATATGAACCGCAGAGATTAGACAGGAGCTGGATTCCGCCCAAACCAAAATTCGAGATACTTCTTTCATAGCCAGAGGACTGTGAGTCCCTCCTTGATGATTGATGTATGCCACAGTTGTGACATTGTCTATCTGAAAACAAATGAACAACTCTCTCTTCAGAAGCCAAGACTGAAGAGCTCTGAAAATTGCACGGAGTTCCAAAATATTGATCGGAAATCTCACCTCCTGAGATTCCCAAACCCCTTGTGCCGTCAGATACCCCCACACAGCTCCCCAACCTGTAAGACTTGCATCTGTTGAGATTATAGTCCAGGTCGGAAGAACAAAGAAGCCCCCTGAACTAAACAATGGTGATCTGTCCACCATGTCAGAGAGTGTCGTAAAATCGGTTTAAAGATATTAATTGAGATATCTTTGAGTAATCCCTGCACCATTGGTTCAGCATACAGAGCTGAAGAGGTCGCATGTGAAAACGAGCAAAGGAGATCGCATCTGATGCGGCAGTCCTAAGACCTAACATTTCCATGCATAAGGCTACCAAAGGGAATGATTGTGACTGAAGGTTTTGACAAGCTGATATCAATGTTAAACTTCTCTTGTCTGACAAGGACAGAGTCATAGACACTGAATCTATCTAGAAACCTAAAAAGGTTACCCTTGTCTGAGGAATCAATGAACTGAATGGTAAATTGATCCTCCAACCATGAACTTGAAGAAACAACACAAGTCGATATGTATGAGATTCTTCGAAAATGAGAAGACTGAGCAAGTACCAAGATATCGTCCAAATAAGGAAATACCAAAACCCTGTTCTCTGATTACAGAAAGAAGGGCACCGAGAACCTTTGAAAAAAATTCTTGGAACTGAGGCTAGGCCAAACGGTAGAGCCACAAAAACTGGTAATGCTTGTCTAAAAAGAGAATCTCAGACACTAAAAGTGATCTGGATGAATCGGAATATGCAGATACACATCCTGTAAATCTATAGTAGACATATAATGCCCTTGCTAAACAAAAGGCAGGATAGTCCTACAGTAACCATCTTGAATGTTGGTATCCTAACATAACGATTCAATAATGATAGATCCGGAACTGGTCTGAAGGAATTGACCTTCTTTGGTACAATGAAGAGATAAAATAAAACCCCAGCCCCTGTTCCAGAACTGGAACTGGCATAATCACTCCAGCCAACTCTAGATCTGAAACACATTTCAGAAATGCTGAGCCTTTGCTGTGTTACCTGGGACACGGGAAAGAAAAAAATCTCTTAGCAGGAGGCCTTAACTTGAAGCCAATTCTGTACCTTTCTGAAACAATGTTCTGAAACCAGAAATTGAGAACGGAATTGATCCAAATTTCTTTGAAGAAAACGTAATCTGCCCCATACCAGCTGAGCTGGAATAAAGGCCGCACCTTCATAGGTTCTTAGGAGCTGGCTATAGGTTTCTATAAGGCTTGGATATATTCCAAACTGGAAATAGTTTCCAAACTGATACCGCTCCTGAGGATGAAGGATCAGGCTTTTGTTCCTTGTTGCGAGGAAAGGAACGAAAATGATTATTTACCCTGGAAAGAAAGGGAAAGCAAAGTTAACTTAGAAGACATATCAGCATTCCAAGTTTAATCCATAAAGCTTTTCTAGCTAAAATAGCTAGAGACATATACCTGATATCAACAGATGGTATCACCAATAAAATTATTAGCATGTTATAGAATAATAATAATGCTATAAAATTATGATCTGTTACTTGTTGCGCTAAAGCTTCTAACCAAAAAGTTGAAGCTGCAGCAACATCCGCTAAAAATATAGCTTGTCTAAGAAGATTACCTGAACATAAGTAAGCTTTTCTTAGAAAAGATTCAATTTTCCTATCTAAAGGATCCTTAAATGAAATACTATCTCATACGTAGGAATAGTAGTACATTAGCAGGAGTAGAGACAGCCCCATAACCTTAGGGATTTTTGTCCCAAAAACTCTAATCTGTCAGATGGCACAGGATATAATTGCTTAAACGTCTAGAAGGAGTAAATAAATTACCCAAATTATTCCATTCCCTGGAAATTACTTCAGAAATAGCATCAGGGAGATTAAACACTTCTGGAATAACTACAGGAGATTTAAAACCTTATTTAAACGTTTACATTTAGTATCAAGAGGACCAGAATCCTCTATTTCTAATGCAAATAATACTTCTTTAAGAAAAGAACGAATAAATTCCATCTTGAACAAATACAAAGATTTATCAGCACCAACCTCTGAGACAGAAACCTCTGAACCAGAAGAACCATTATCAGTATCAGAATGATGATGTTCATTTAAAAATTCATCTGAAAGAGAAGTTTTAAAAGACTTTTATGTATACTAGAAGGAGAAAAAACAGACATAGCCTTCTTAATGGATTTAAAAAAATAAAATCTCTTATGTTATCAGGAACACTCTGAAAATTAGATGTTGACGGAACAGCAACAGGTAATGTAACAGTACTAAAGGAAATTTTATCTGCATTAATAAGTTTGACATGACATGCAATACAAACAACAGCTGGAGAAACAGATACCAAAAGTTTATAGCAGATACACTTAGCTTGGTAGCTCCAGCACTGGGCAGTGATTTTCCTGAAGTATCTTCTGACTCAGTTGCAACGTGGAACATCTTGCAATATGTAAAAGAAAAAAACAACATATAAAGCAAAATTGATCAAATTCCTTAAATGACAGTTTCAGGAATGGGAAAAAAATGCCAGTGAACAAGCTTCTAGCAACCAGAAGCAATAAATAATGAGACTTAAATAATGTGGAGACAAAAATGACGCCCATTTTTTTAGCGCCAAAAAAGACGCCCACATTATTTGGCGCCTAAATGCTTATGGCGCCAAAAATGACGCCACATCCGGAACGCCGACATCTTTGACGCAAAAAAACGTCAAAAAATGACGCAACTTCCGGCGACACGTATGACGCCGGAAACAGAAAAAAAATTTTGCGCCAAAAAAGTCCGCGCCAAGAATGACGCAATAAAATGAAGCATTTTCTGCCCCCGCGAGCCTAACAGCCCACAGGGAAAAAGTCACATTTTTTAAGGTAAGAAAAAATGATTGAAACAAATGCATTTATCCCAAATATGAAACTGACTGTCTGAAAAATAAGGAATGTTGAACATTCTGAGTCAAGGCAAATAAATGTTTGAATATATATATTTAGAACTTTATAAACAAAGTGCCCAACCATAGCTTAGAGTGTCACAGAAAATAAGATTTACTTACCCCAGGACACTCATCTACATGTTTGTAGAAAGCCAAACCAGTACTGAAACGAGAATCAGCAGAGGTAATGGTATATATAAGAGTATATCGTCGATCTGAAAAGGGAGGTAAGAGATGAATCTCTACGACCGATAACAGAGAACCTATGAAATAGACCCCGTAGAAGGAGATCACTGCATTCAAATAGGCAATACTCTCCTCACATCCCTCTGACATTCACTGCACGCTGAGAGGAAAACCGGGCTCCAACTTGCTGCGGAGCGCATATCAACGTAGAATCTAGCACAAACTTACTTCACCACCTCCATCGGAGGCAAAGTTTGTAAAACTGAATTGTGGGTGTGGTGAGGGGTGTATTTATAGGCATTTTAAGGTTTGGGAAACTTTGCCCCTCCTGGTAGGAATGTATATCCCATACGTCACTATCTCATGGACTCTTGCTAATTACATGAAAGAAATGATTAATTTTTAATTATGTATCATAAGGCTGTATGTTCATTACTGCTATGTTAATATATATTTTGGTAAATACTTTCCATTAAGCTGTTAAATTATTTTGGCCCATTGTTTTATCTAGAAAATAAAAAGAGAAAAAGGAAATTTATGCTTACCTGATAAATTTATATCTTTTACGATATGAGGAGTCCACGGATATCATCCTTACTTGTGGGATTTATCCTCCAGCTGACAGGAAGTGGCAAAGAGCACCACAGCAGAGCTGTATATATAGCTCCTCCCTACCCTCCCAATCCAGTCATTCGACTGAAGTTAGGAAGAGAAAGGAAAAGCCAAAGGTGCAGAGGTGACTAAAGTTTAATAAAAATAAATATATACCTGTCCAAAAATGACAGGGAGGGCCGTGGACTCATCATATCGTAAAAGAAATAAATTTATCAGGTAAGCATAAATTTCCTTTTCTTTTACAAAGATATGACGAGTCCACGGATTTCATCCTTACATGTGGGATAGCAATACCAAAGCTATAGGACACGGATGAAAGGGAGGGACAAGACAGGAACCTAAACGGAAGGCACCACTGCTTGAAGAACCTTTCTCCCAAAAACAGCCTCAGAAAAAGCAAAAGTATCAAATTTGGAAAATTTGGAAAAGTATGAAGAGATGACCAAGTTGCAGCCTTGCAAATCTGTTCAACAGAAGCATCATTTTTAAACGCCCATGAGGAAGCCACAGCCCTAGTAGAATGAGCCGTAATTCTTTCAGGAGGCTGCCGTCCAGCAGTCTCATATGACAGATGGATGATACTCTTCAGCCAAAAAAGAGGTAGCCGTAGCTTTCTGGCCCCTATGCTTTCCAGAAAAAAACAACAAATAAAGAAGAATATTGACGAAAGTCCTTAGTCACCTGCAAGTAAACTTCAGGGCACGGACTACGTCCAAGTTATGCAACAAAAGCTCCTTCTTAGAAGAAGGATTAGGACACAATGAAGGAACCACAATTTCCTGATTAATATTCTTATCTGAAACAACCTTAGGAAGGAATCTAGGCTTGGTACGTAGAACCACCTTATCAGAAAAAATAAGATAAGGTGAGTCAAATTGTAACGCAGAAAGCTCAGAAACTCTGCGAGCAGAAGAAATAGCAACCAAAAACAAAACTTTCCAAGATAATAACTTAATATCTATGGAATGCATGGGTTCAAACGGAACCCCTTGAAGAACATTAAGAACTAAATTCAAACTCCAGGGAGGAGCAATTGATCTAAACACAGGCTTGATTCTGGTCAGAGCCTGACTAAAAGACTGAAAGTCTGGAACATCTGCCAAACGCTTGTGCAATAAAATCGACAAAGCAGAAATGTGTCCCTTTAAGGAACTTGCTGATAACCCTTTCTCCAATACTTCTTGGAGAAAAGACAGAATTCTGGGAATCCTGACTCTGCTTCATGAGTAGCCCTTGGATTTACACCAATCAAGATATTTACGCCATATCTTATGGTAGATCTTTCTAGTAACATGCTTACGTGCCTGAATCAAAGAATCAATGACCGAATCAGAGAACCCCCGCTCAGATAGAATTAAGCGTTCAATCTCCAAGCAGTCAGTTGCAGAGAAATTAGATTTGGGTGTTGAAAGGGTCCCTGAATGAGAAGGTCCTGCCTCAATGGAAGCTTCCACGGTGGCAGAGAGGACATGTCCACTAGATCGGCATACCAAGTCCTGCGAGGCCACGCAGGCGTGATTAGAATTATTGAAGCCTTCTCCAGTTTGATCAGAGCAATCACCCGGGGAAGGAGAGCAAATGGTGGAAACACATAAGCTAGGCTGAACGACCAAAGCACTACCAAGGCATCTATCAGTTCGGCCTGGGGATCCCTTGACCTGGCGAGACGCCATCAGATCTAATTCCGGTCTGCCCCAACAGAGAATCAGAGTAGCAAAGACCTCCGGATGGAGTTCCCACTGCCCTGGATGGAACATTTGTCTGCTTAGAAAATCCGCTTCCCAGTTGTCCACTCCTGGGATGTGTATTGCTGACAGATAACAAGAGTGAGCCTCCGCCCATCAAATTATCTTGGATACTTCTGTCATCGCTAAGGGACTTCTTGTTCCCCCCTGATGATTGATGTAAGACACAGTCGTGATGTTGTCCGACTGAAAGCGAATGAACTTGGCCGAAGCCAACTTAGGCCATGCATGAAGCGCATTGAATATTGCTCTCAATTCCAGAATATTGATAGGAAGAAGGGACTGCAACTGAATCCACACACCCTGAGCCTTCAGAGAATTCCAGTCTGCACCCCAACCTAGAAGGCTGGTGTCTGTCATTATTATCACCCATGAGGGTCTGTGGAAGTATGTCCCTTGGGACAGATGATCCTGAGACAACCACCAAAGTAGAGAATCTCTTGTCTCCTGATCCAGATCTATCTGAGGAGACAAATTTGTATAATCTTGGTTCCACTGTCTGAGCATGCTCAGCTGTAGTGGTCTGAGATGAAAACGAGCAAACGGAACGATGTCCATTGCCGCCACCATCAATCCAATTACCTCCATACACTGGGCCACTGATGGCCGAGGAGTGGACTGAAGGGCTCGGCATGTATTCAGAATCTTTATCTTTCTGACCTCTGTCAAGAAGATCTTCATAAATACGGAATCTATTAGAGTTCCCAGGAAGGGAACCTTGGTCTGTGGAACTAATGAACTCTTTTCTAGATTCACCTTCCACCTGTGAGTCCTCAGAAAGGACAGGACCATGTCTGTATGAGACTTTGCCAGATGGTAAGACGACGCCTGGATTAGAATATCGTCCAGGTAAGGCGCTACTGCAATACCCCACAGCCTGAGAACCACCAGAAGGAACCCTAAGACCTTTGTGAAGATCCTGGGTGCTGTGGCCAACCCAAAAGGAAGAGCCACAAACTGAAAATGTTTGTCCAGGAAGGCAAACCTTAGGAACTGATGATGATCCTTGTGGATAGGAATATGAAGGTATGCATCCTTCAAGTCCACGGTAGTCATATATTGACACTCCTGGACCAATGAGAAACTTGTTTAGACTCTTTAGATCTAAAATGGGTCGGAACGTGCCCTCCTTTTTGGGGACCACGAAAAGATTTGAGTAAAACCCCTGCTTTCGTTCCAGCATTGGAACGGGACGAATTATTCCCATAGTAGAGAGGTTTTTTTACACAGCATAAGAACGCCTCTCTTTTTGTCTGGTCTGCAGACAATTGTGAAAGAAGAAACCTCCCCCTTGGGAAAGAATTCTTGAATTCCAGCTGATACCCTTGGGACACAATGTCCAAGGATCCTGTACATCTCTTACCCAAGCCTGGGCAAAGAGAGAAAGCCTGCCCCCTACTAGATCCGGTCCCGGATCAGGGGCCGCCCCTTCATGCTGACTTAGTAGCAGCAGCGGCCTTCTTGGGTTGCTTACCCTTGTTCCATGAATGGTTGGGTCTCCAGACCGCCTTGGCCTGAGCAAAATTCCCTTCTTGCTTGGCGGAAGAAGGGGAAGAAGAGGGGATTTCTCTGAAATTCCGAAAGGAATGAAAATGATTTTGTTTACCCCTCAATTTAGAAGTTCTATCCTGAGGTAAAAGATGACCCTTACCTCCCGTAATGTCAGAAATGATTTCTTTCAAATCAGGCCCGAACAGGGTTTTGCCCTTGAAAGGAATAGCCAAAAGCTTTGACTTAGATGATACATCAGCAGACCAAGATTTTAACCATAATGCTCTACGCACTAAAATGGAAAATCAAGCATTCTTAGCCGCCAATTTGGCAATCTGAAAGGCGGCATCTGTAATAAAAGAATTAGCCAGCTTAAGAGCCTTAATTCTATCTAAAATGTCTTCCAAAGGAGTCTCAGTTTTAAGAGATTCTTCTAGGGCATCAAACCAGTAACTGGTACAATGCAGGCCGTCGGTTGCAAAAGAAAATCCTGATGAATAAACATCTTTTTTAGAAGACCCTCCAATTTCTTGTCCATAGGATCCTTAAAAGCACAACTGTCTTCAATAGGAATAGTTGTACGCTTAGCCAAAGTAGATACAGCCCCTTCCACCTTAGGAACTGATTGCCACGAGTCCCGAACAGTGTCAGACAAGGGATACATCTTCTTAAAATTAAGAGAGGGTGAGAACGGAATACCCGGTCTGTCCCATTCCCTCTTAATAATCTCTGTGATTCAATTATGCCAAGAATTAATGCAAAAGAAAACACTGTACTGCGCCTTTAAATTTCAAAAGCGCACCTATTTTACTGAAATGCTCAAAAAGTCTAAATAGTAATAAAAATTATTTAGAAGTGTCCAAACCTCACTAACAGTATTGCACCCACTTGCAAGATCAATATAAAAAAAGATATAAACCACAAGAAATAAGTATAAATCTTTTATTGGCCCCTGCACCACGCCACAGCTCTGCTGTGGTGCCTACCTGCCCCTGAATGAAACTGCCGTCACTCGAGTAGCTTTACAGGTCCTCAGGAAGTCCGGTACAACTTTAGCCTCACTAGAATCAAGTCGTGTCACCCTTGCAATCCGGCTGAAGTGTGCGTCTGAGCGCATGAAAAACAGGCCCCACCCACCATGGGCATCATACAAGCTCCGTAATACCTGCATGGGTCATAACAAAAAAATAACATGTCGTCTGACAAAAAAACCTGTGCCCTCTAAAAACACTATATATCAAGTGAATAACCGCATTAAGAGCAATTCCCAGCATCAAGCCCCTCTCATAAGTCACCAATTATAACACATACTTGGTTAACAAAAAATAAAAAGGATTCCAGGTACATTATTTCCTTTTTGTATATAGTGTATACTGCTTACCCTTTCCCCTAAGGGAAAAAATGTCAGCCCAATCTGTATATCAAGTTTCCCTGAATAAAGACTGAACATACCTCAAAGTTTGTTTGCAGCAAACACCGTTCTCCACACTGAAGGTTTTTTTACACTATCTACAGGTGCCTGAATCAAAGAATCAATGACCGAATCAGAGAACCCCCGCTCAGATAGAATTAAGCGTTCAATCTCCAAGCAGTCAGTTGCAGAGAAATTAGATTTGGGTGTTGAAAGGGTCCCTGAATGAGAAGGTCCTGCCTCAATGGAAGCTTCCACGGTGGCAGAGAGGACATGTCCACTAGATCGGCATACCAAGTCCTGCGAGGCCACGCAGGCGTAATTAGAATTAGCTTTACAGGCCCTCAGGAAGTCCGGTACAACTTTAGCCTCACTAGTCGTGTCACCCTTGCAATCCGGCTGAAGTGTGCGTCTGAGCGCATGAAAAACAGGCCCCGCCCACCATGGGCATCATACAAGCTCCGTAATACCCGCATGGGTCATAACAAAAAAATAACATGTCGTCTGACAAAAAAACCTGTGCCCTCTAAAAACACTATATATCAAGTGAATAACCGCATTAAGAGCAATTCCCAGCGTCAAGCCCCTCTCATAAGTCAGCAATTATAACACATACTTGGTTAACAAAAAATAAAAAGGATTCCAGATATTCCAGATACATTATTTCCTTTTTGTACATAGTGTATACTGCTTACCCTTTCCCCTAAGGGAAAGAATGTCAGCCCGTTCTGTATATCAAGTTTCCCAGAATAAAGACTGAACATTCCTCAAAGTTTGTTTGCAGCAAACACCGTTCTCCACCGTTCTCCACACTGAAGGTTTTTTTACACTATCTACAGGTGCTGTGGGAACCATCATGGACATCAGATAAACATTTTGCTGAGATCATCAATATAAAGCTCAGAAACTCTGCGAGCCGAAGAAATAGCAACCAAAAACAAAACTTTCCAAGATAATAACTTAATATCTATGGAATGCATGGGTTCAAACGGAAACCCTTGAAGAACATTAAGAACTAAATTCAAACTCCAGGGAGGAGCAATTGATCTAAACACAGGCTTGATTCTGGTCAGAGCCTGACAAAAAGACTGAAAGTCTGGAACATCTGCCAAACGCTTGTGCAATAAATTTGTCCCTTTAAGGAACTTGCTGATAACCCTTTCTCCAATACTTCTTGGAGAAAGGACAGAATTCTGGGAATCCTGACTCTGCTTCATGAGTAGCCCTTGGATTTACACCAATCAAGATATTTACGCCATATCTTATGGTAGATCTTTCTAGTACCATGCTTACGTGCCTGAATCAAAGAATCAATGACCGAATCAGAGAACCCCCGCTCAGATAGAATTAAGCGTTCAATCTCCAAGCAGTCAGTTGCAGAGAAATTAGATTTGGGTGTTGAAAGGGTCCCTGAATGAGAAGGTCCTGCCTCAATGGAAGCTTCCACGGTGGCAGAGAGGACATGTCCACTAGATCGGCATACCAAGTCCTGCGAGGCCACGCAGGCGTGATTAGAATTATTGAAGCCTTCTCCTGTTTGATCAGAGCAATCACCCGGGGAAGGAGAGCAAATGCTGGAAACACATAAGCTAGGCTGAACGACCAAAGCACTACCAAGGCATCTATCAGTTCGGCCTGGGGATCCCTTGACCTGGCGAGACGCCATCAGATCTAATTCCGGTCTGCCTCAACTGAGAATCAGAGTAGCAAAGACCTCCGGATGGAGTTCCCACTGCCCCGGATGGAACATTTGTCTGCTTAGAAAATCCGCTTCCCAGTTGTCCACTCCTGGGATGTGTATTGCTGACAGATAACAAGAGTGAGCCTCCGCCCATCGAATTATCTTGGATACTTCTGTCATCGCTAAGGGACTTCTTGTTCCCCCCTGATGATTGATGTAAGACACAGTCGTGATGTTGTCCGACTGAAAGCGAATGAACTTGGCCGAAGCTAACTTAGGCCATGCATGAAGCGCATTGAATATTGCTCTCAATTCCAGAATATTGATAGGAAGAAGGGACTGCAACTGAATCCACACACCCTGAGCCTTCAGAGAATTCCAGTCTGCACCCCAACCTAGAAGGCTGGTGTCTGTCATTATTATCACCCATGAGGGTCTGTGGAAGTATGTCCCTTGGGACAGATGATCCTGAGACAACCACCAAAGTAGAGAATCTCTTGTCTCCTGATCCAGATCTATCTGAAGAGACAAATTTGTATAATCTCCGTTCCACTGTCTGAGCATGCTCAGCTGTAGTGGTCCGAGATGAAAACGAGCAAACGGAACGATGTCCATTGCTGCCACCATCAATCCAATTACCTCCATGCACTGGGCCACTGATGGCGGAGGAGTGGACTGAAGGGCTCGGCATGTATTCAGAATCTTTATCTTTCTGACCTCTGTCAAGAAGATCTTCATAGATACGGAATCTATTAGAGTTCCCAGGAAGGAAAACTTGGTCTGTGGAACTAATGAACTCTTTTCTAGATTCACCTTCCACCTGTGAGTCCTCAGAAAGGACAGGACCATGTCTGTATGAGACTTTGCCAGATGGTAAGATGACGCCTGGATTAGAATATCGTCCAGGTAAGGCGCTACTGCAATACCCCGCAGCCTGAGAACCACCAGAAGGGACCCTAAGACCTTCGTGAAGATCCTGGGTGCTGTCGCCAACCCAAAGGGAAGAGCCACAAACTGAAAATGTTTGTCCAGGAAGGCAAACCTTAGGAACTGATGATGATCCTTGTGGATAGGAATATGAAGGTATGCATCCTTCAAGTCCACGGTAGTCATATATTGACACTCCTGGACCAATGGTAGAATTGTTCGAATTGTTTCCATATTGAAAGATGGGACTCTGAGAAACTTGTTTAGACTCTTTAGATCTAAAATGGGTCGGAACGTGCCCTCCTTTTTGGGGACCACGAAAAGATTTGAGTAAAACCCCTGCTCTCGTTCCAGCATTGGAACGGGACGAATTACTCCCATAGTAGAGAGGTTTTTTACACAGCATAAGAACGCCTCTCTTTTTGTCTGGTCTGCAGACAATTGTGAAAGAAGAAACCTCCCCCTTGGGAGAGAATTATTGAATTCCAGCTGATACCCTTGGGACACAATGTCCAATGTCCAAGGATCCTGTACATCTCTTACCCAAGCCTGGGCAAAGAGAGAAAGCCTGCCCCCTACTAGATCCGGTCCCGGATCAGGGGATGCCCCTTCATGCTGACTTAGTAGCAGCAGCGGGCTTCTTGGGTTGCTTACCCTTGTTCCATGAATGGTTGGGTCTCCAGACCGCCTTGGCCTGAGCAAAATTCCCTTCTTGCTTGGCGGAAGAAGGGGAAGAAGAGGGGATTTCTCTGAATTCCGAAAGGAATGAAAATTATTTTGTTTACCCCTCAATTTAGAAGTTCTATCCTGAGGTAAAAGATGACCCTTACCTCCCGTAATGTCAGAAATGATTTCTTTCAAATCGGGCCCGAATAGGGTTTTGCCCTTGAAAGGAATAGCCAAAAGCTTTGACTTAGATGATACATCAGCAGACCAAGATTTTAACCATAATGCTCTACGCACTAAAATGGAAAATCCAGCATTCTTAGCCGCCAATTTGGCAATCTGAAAGGTGGCATCTGTAATAAAAGAATTAGCCAGCTTAAGAGCCTTAATTCTATCTAAAATGTCCTCCAAAGGAGTCTCAGTTTTAAGAGATTCTTCTAGGGCATCAAACCAGTAACTGGTACAATGCAGGCCGTCGGTTGCAAAAGAAAACCCTGATGAATAAACATCTTTTTTAGAAGACCCTCCAATTTCTTGTCCATAGGATCCTTAAAAGCACAACTTTCTTCAATAGGAATAGTTGTACGCTTAGCCAAAGTAGATATAGCCCCTTCCACCTTAGGAACTGATTGCCACGAGTCCCGAACAGTGTCAGACAAGGGATACATCTTCTTAAAATTAGGAGAGGGTGAGAACGGAATACCCGGTCTGTCCCATTCCCTCTTAATAATCTCTGTGATTCAATTATGCCAAGAATTAATGCAAAAGAAAACACTGTACTGCGCCTTTAAATTTCAAAAGCGCACCTATTTTACTGAAACGCTCAAAAAGTCTAAATAGTAATAAAAATTATTTAGAAGTGTCCAAACCTCACTAACAGTATTGCACCCACTTGCAAGATCAATATAAAAAAAGATATAAACCGCAAGAAATAAGTATAAATCTTTTATTGGCCCCTGCACCACGCCACAGCTCTGCTGTGGTGCCTACCTGCCCCTGAATGAAACTGCCGTCACTCGAGTAGCTTTACAGGTCCTCAGGAAGTCCGGTACAACTTTAGCCTCACTAGAATCAAGTCGTGTCACCCTTGCAATCCGGCTGAAGTGCGCGTCTGAGCGCATGAAAAACAGACCCCCGCCCACCATGGGCATCATACAAGCTCCGTAATACCCGCATGGGTCATAACAAAAAAATAACATGTCGTCTGACAAAAAAACCTGTGCCCTCTAAAAACACTATATATCAAGTGAATAACCGCATTAAGAGCAATTCCCAGCATCAAGCCCCTCTCATAAGTCACCAATTATAACACATACTTGGTTAACAAAAAATAAAAAGGATTCCAGGTACATTATTTCCTTTTTGTACATAGTGTATACTGCTTACCCTTTCCCCTAAGGGAAAGAATGTCAGCCCGTTCTGTATATCAAGTTTCCCAGAATAAAGACTGAACATACCTCAAAGTTGGTTTGCAGCAAACACCGTTCTCCACACTGAAGGTTTTTTTACACTATCTACAGGTGCTGTGGGAACCATCATGGACCTCAGATAAACATTTTGCTGAGATCATCAATATCAGCGCAGAAGATTCTCACTCTCCCTGAGAAAAATAGTACTCTCTGGCACTATTTTAAAATAAAAAAAATCTTGATTGAAGAAAATAAACAAACACCTCACTTTACCTCTTCCTAGTACTAACAAGGCAAAGAGAATGACTGGATTGGGAGGGAAGGGAAGAGCTATATATGCAGCTCTGCTGTGGTGCTCTTTGCCACTTCCTATCAGCAGGAGGATAAATCCCACAAGTAAGGATAAAATCCGTGGACTCATATCTTTGTAAAAGAAAAGACCTTAATCCTATTGTTCCTCTGCAAATCTATACACTGAATAAACTCCTTATCTCCAAGTGCTATGTTTCAAGATGTTCAATGAATAGAAATTATATATATATATATATATATATATATATATATATATATATATATATATATATATATATATATATATGTATACAAGAAAGACTCTTCTCTCTTTTTCATAGGTTTTTCAACATTTATTTTCCAACGTTTCGGCCCCAACCTGGGCCTTTGTCAAGGTAACATACAATGCAAACTAACACAATATTTATACCCTGTTAAACCATTCACTCAGGTGATGCTCTATGACCCTGTGATTCTCTGATTTTCTTAAGGTAGAATCTGAATTCAGTTCACTTAACTGATTACTGGAATTTTCCTTTTTTCTACCTAAAATAAAGCATTAACACATTAGAATACTATAGTCACATGTGTATCACTAGAAAAATTGTTAGGATTACAGGGTAATAAACATATTTACAAATAACTATTATAACTGATTAATAAACTAACTACTATATCCCCTCCATTAGTTGTACAAGAGTCCACTATAATAATATAATCAAAAATTCAGCTTATTGAATTTCAGATGACTTATTTTTTGCTATCTTGTAAGATACTGGCTGGGTATCCCCTCTTTGAGAATTTTCACCCATTTCATCTACAGCTCTTTCTACCTCATCCAGTTTAGAGGTGATGAAATGGGTGAAAGAGAGGGGATACCCAGCCAGTATCTTACAAGATAGCAAAACACAGGCAACAATAGGCAAACACAGGCAAAAATAGCAAAAGAACAAAAAGTGGAGAAAAGGAGAAAGAATGAAGATAAACTATTTTTGTCACTGAGTATACAACAGACAGTTGGAAAATATGAAGAGCTATCCAGGATAATTGGAAAATGCTACAAGGGGATGAGAGATTAAAATCTTTCACAAAAGAACTCCCGATATTCTCTTATAGAAGGGGACGCTTCTTGAAGAATATGTTAGTACAGGCAGACCCCACTGATAAACCAGTAAAACATTTTCTGATGAGAAAACCAGGTGTATATAGGTGTCATGGATGCACTACATGTGATAATCTAATCCTAGGCAATACATTCACACACAGCCACACTGGTAGGAGGTATGACATAAGACAGCCATTAAACTGTGAGTTTATATGATCAAGTGCCAGTGTGGGGACATGTATATTGGAAAGACGGAATGCATGCTGAAGGAGAGAATGGCAGTACATAGGTCCAGCATCAGACTGGCTTTAGAGAAAGGGGAATCAGATCAGCCTGTGGCTAAACATTTTCTGAAAAAAGGCCACTCTGTGTCTAGTCTCAGATGTTGTCCTATAGACTAAATACAACCTCTGAAACGAGGGGGTAATATAAAGACCATTTTATTACAAAGAGAGGCCAGATGGATCTCTGAACTAGACACAGTCCACCCCAGGGGCTTGAATACACACCTGTCTCTGTCCTGTTTCTTGTAAAAGAAGTCATCTGAAAATCAATAAGCTGAATTTTTTATTATATTATTATAGTGGACTCTTGTACAACTAATGGAGGGGATATAGTAGTTAGTTTATTAATCAGTTATAATAGTTATTTGTAAATATGTTTATTACCCTGTAATCCTAACAATTTTTTCTAGTGATACACATGTGACTATAGTATTCTAATGTATTAATGCTTTATTTTAGGTAGAAAAAAGGAAAATTCCAGTAATCAGTTAAGTGAACGGAATTCAGATTCTACCTTAAGAAAATCAGAGAATCACAGGGTCATAGAGCATCACCTGAGTGAGTGGGGGAGTGGTTTAACAGGGTATAAATATTGTGTTAGTTTGCATTGTATGTTACCTTGACAAAGGCCCAGGTTGGGGCCGAAGCGTTGGAAAATAAATGTTGAAAAACCTATGAAAAAGAGAGAAGAGTCTTTCTTGTATACCTATATTCATTTGTGACTCGGGCTCTAAGAAGTTATGCTAGGGTGCTAACCTTGCATGGAAACATATATATATATATATATATATATATATATATATATATATATATATATATATATATATATATATATATAAATATTGTATAGAAAATTAGCAAATCTAGGCAAGTATGTCCACTTGCTTTCTCCCAGAAATACTTTTGTTACAAATAAACCAGGAAATTCTGGGTAAGATATGCAAATTAGATATACAATATCTCATGGCTTTTAAATGGAGAATTTTAATCTCATTGTTTCATCTATTTGAAACCCAAGAAAAGTAACCCTTGTCTGAGGCCCCAAACAAACTCTTTGGAAAATTGATCTTCCAACAATGCTGTTGAACAACAACAGTCTGTTGGTTTGTGATTCTGCTAAATTAAAAGATGAAGCTTAAAATAAGATATCGTCCAGGTAAGGAAACACTGCAATACCCTGAGATCTGATCACAGACAATAGGGCACCCAGAACCTTTATGAAAAAAGTTTGTGCTGTACCCAGACCAAATTGAAGAGCAAGAAAGGCAAACCTGAGGAACTGGTCATGTACCCTATGGAATGGAACATGAAGATACACATCCTTTAAATCTATTGAGGGCATAAACATACCTTGATGAACAAAAGGCAGTATAGTCTGAATAGTTTCCATTATCAAAGTAGGAATTCTGACAAACCTGTTCAGAGCTTTCAGATCCAGAACAGGTCTGAAAGTACCTTCCTTCTTTGGAACAATTAAAAGATTTGAATAAAATACCATCCTCTGTTCCTGCAAAGGGACTGGATCACTCACTTTAGTTTCCAGACCTGAAAAAAAGAATGAAAAAAAAACCTTGGGCCTTTAAGGGATTCCCTGAAACATTGGAGAGAAAAAATCTTCCTCTGGGAGATCTTGTTCTGAATCCTATTTGATAACCCTGGGAAACTATATTCAGAATAGTTGGATCTGTAACAGACTGAAACCAAGCATCCTGAAAAATGCATAACCTACCCCCTAATAGAGCCACAGGATAAGGAGCCGCACCTGCATACAGACTTGGAAGTAGGAGTGGATTTCTTGGCTTGCTTGGACCTGTTTCAATTAACACTAGGCCTCCAGACTGGGCCAGAGGTGTTTTGATTCTGAGAGAAATCAGCTTTCTGTTACTTTTCTGATGAAAGAAACAAACATGATTAAAAACTTTAGATTTCCTCTTGGACTTGATGAAGAAAAGCCTCCTCACTTTCAGTAACAGTAGAAATTATAGAATCCAAATCGGAACCAAACAATTTATATCCCTGAAAAGAAAGACAAAAGTGTGGATTTATACACAATATTAGTAGGACCAGGACTTAAGCCATAAAGCTCTTCTAGAAAGGACTACCAAGGACATGGTTTAGATATATTTTTTTTTCTTCCTTCCTTTCTCCTTTGTTTTAACAATTTTTATTGAGGAATTATATGATACAGTTGACATGCTTTTATAGAAATGAGCAATACAATGACAAGTTGATATTTCAAAAACATGCTTGTAAGTCCTGAATAGTAGTCCTCATTTTCATCCCTTTGAATAACAATGCAGACCACTCATGGGTCTTCCCTATTGTAATGTAAACACAAAGATAGGGATTGTATAATGATAATGCAAGAAAAAAAAAAGTGATAACAAAAGGAGGGGGGAAACTTCTGGGATTCAAATATACACATCAATCAATAAATGCATCAGATATATATCATGGTTGTCTCAGTATAGGATATCAGCATATATGACCATAAATGATAGATATTAATTTTAATAATATCAAATACAGGGAATTAGCACTCTTGAGTAAATGCTCTGAAAGACTAGAATATTAGTAAGAAGAAGCAGCAGCTACATCAGCAAGAGATAGCAGGCCTAAAAAAATACCCTGCTTGCAGAAAGGCCCTACTAAGGAAGGATTCTAACTTCCTATCTAAAGGGTCCTTTCTGCTGTCTTCCAAAGGAATTGTAGTATGCTTAGCAAGAGTGAAAAACTAAATTTATGCTTACATGGAGAGTCCATGAATCTATTCAATTTCTAGTGGGAATTCAACTCCTGGCTAGCAGGAGGAGGCAAAGAACACCCCAGCAAGGCTTTAAGTATCCCTCCCCTTCGCATAATCCCCAGTCATTCAGCCGAGGAAATACGGATAGAGAAGAGTAACACCAGGGGTATAGAGGTGCCTGAAGTTTAGAAAATGAAAAAATAAGCCGTCTTGAAATTAGACAAGGCGGGTCATGGACTCTCCATGCCAGGAAAGAAAAAACCAGGTAAGCATACATTTTCTTTTCTTTCCAATGGCATGGAGAGTCCACAAATCCATTCAAAATCTAGTGGGAACTAATACCCAAGCCAGAGGACACAGAAAGGAAAGGGAGGGAGAAATCAAGGCACGTGAACCTATACTGAGGGCACCATGGATTGAAGCCTCAGCTGAGTCAAAAACATAAAAAGTTGTAGAATTTTAAAAAAGTTTGTAACGAGGACCAAGTGTCTGCCTTGCAAATTTGCTCCATGGAAGCCTTGTTTTTAAAGGCCCAAGAAGAAGAAACAGCGCAAGTTGAATGAGTCGTAATCCTCTCAGGAGGCTGCTGTCCAGCTGTCTCATAAGCCAACTGAATGACACTCCTCAACCAAAAAAAAAAAGTAGTTGATGTGGACTTTTGGCCCTTTTGTTTGCCAGCAAACACCACAAAAAGGGCAGAAGATTGATGAAATTCCTTAGTAGCTTGGAGATAGAATTTTAGAGCAAGAACCACATCTAGGTTGTGTAACAGACGTTCCTTCTGAGAAGGAGGATTAGGACAAAATGAAGGAATGACAATTTCCTGATCTATATTGCGGTCTGAAACCACCTTAGGAAGAAATCCCAATTTGGTATGTAAGACCGCCGTATTTACATTCTAAAGCCGAAAGTTCTAAAACTCTACGAGCAGAAGAAATAGCCAACACAAACAAAAACTTTCCAAGACAACAATTTAATATCAACAGAATGCATAGGCTTAAACTGAGCATGCTGAAAAACCCGAACAAGATTAAGGCTCCAAGGAGGAGCAAAAGGTTTAAACATAGGCCTAATTCTGACCAAGGCATGAACAAAAGACTGTCCGGTAAGTCGGCCAAACATTTATGCAATAAAACTGAAAGGGCATGTGGTTATTAATTAGTTGTTAGTTGTGAAATAAACTCTATGAGAGGGTCTCCATTGTTTCCAAACAGTTTATTTGGTATCAATATATGTTAATAATAAGAGAAATATTTACAGGTATACATACATATATATATATATATATATATATATATATATATATATATATATACATACACACACACACATCTATTTTACAGCAAAACAGTCCAAATAATTAAGACAGGGCAACTTTACTACAATTTCTGCAACACTGTTAAAATAATCACAGGATTTTATCCAAGGAATATACTTAGCCACATTCTCCAGTGTGTCCAAAATCAGCCATCCTTTCAGGAACAAATGCCACTCAAAGGCTATTGGGAGTGTCCTACTTAGACAGACACTAGGCCAAAGAACTACTTGAATATTCAATTTTAAAACCAGCTATGTGAATTGCCAGATATAAAATCTGTGAGCTATATTTTAATATTCCAGTGATAAAATGTCACCACAGGGCAGAGTTCCGACCCTTCAGAGAACTGACTGACAAACCCTTCTCCAGACCCTCCTGGAGAAAAGATAGAATACGGGAACTGGTAACCTTACCCTAAGGAAAACCCAGAGATTCGCACCAGGATAAGTATGTGCGCCAAACATTATGATATATTTTGCGAGTAACAGGTTTACGAGCCTGGATCAAGGTGTGAATAGCTTTTTCAGAAAAACCTTTTCTAGACAAGACTAGGCATTCAATCTCCATGCAGTCTGCTTCAGAGAATCAAGATTTGGATGAAGAAAAGGACCATGAAGTAGAAGGTCCTTCCTGAGCGGTAATCTCCATGGAGAGGAGAACAACATATTCACCAGGTGTGGGCTATAACCCAATGATGGAAAATGAAGGAATCGGGTAAATCAGACCGAAATACCATGGAACCACCAGAGGGTCCACCAGAACTGCTTGTGGGTCCCTTGATCTGGACCTGTATCTGGGTAGCTTGGTATTGAGGCAAGATACCATAAGATCCAATCCTGGAACCCCCCACCTGAGGGTTATTAATGAGAATACCTCCGGATAAAGAGCCCACTCCCCTGGGTGGAACGTCTGTCTGCTCAGGTATTCTGCTTCCTAGTTGTCCACACCTGGGATGTGAATGGCCGAAATGTGGCAATTGTAGGATTCCGCCCACTGAAGGATGCGAGAAACCTCCATCGCTAAGGAACTCTTTGTCCCCCCGATGGTTGATATATGCCACTGATGTGATGTTGTCCGATTGGAATCTGATAAACCGGACCAAACTCAGTTGAGGCGATGCTATCAGGGCATTGAAGATTGATCTCAATTCTAAAATATTTATTGGGAGGTCAGACTTCTTCTGAGACCAGATCCCCTGAGCTCTTAAGGGACCCCAAACTGCTCCCCAGCCGGAAAGGCTGGCATCCTTAGTCACAATCTCCCAAGATGGTTTCAAGAAGCACGTGCCTTGAGACAGATGAGGAACATCTGTGAGGAAAATCACAAGACAAGGGCGCCTCCTAGTGTGATAATGTACTGGCACTATTTCATGAATAGGTGTAGAAATATACTCACAAGAGTAGCAGCACCTGATTGTGCTGAGTAAAACAGTCTGGGAACTTGCAGTGACCAATATAGCCACTCTTCTTTTCAATAACAGTCATAAGCCTTCCATCCATGACTATCAACTTTTTATGCAGCAGCAACCACAGCCTCCCAGACACTGTTCAGAGCGGTGCACTGTTTTCCATCACCGTAAATCTCCCGTTTAAGAAGGGCCTACAAGTTCTCAATATGGTTTAGGTCAGGTGAGGAAGGGGACCATGTCATTCTTTCATCTTAAAGGCCACGCAGTGGAGTACTTTGATGTATGCGATGGAGCATTATCCTGCATAAATATCATGGTCATCTTCTAAAAACTGTCAGTAGGTTTGGGAATTGATTTTGAGTCCATCTTCAACCCGAAAAAGGTCCAACTAGCTCATCTTTAATAATACCAGCCCATACCAGTACCCCACCTCCACCTTGCTGGCGTCTGAGTCTAAGTGGAGCTCTGTGCCCATTACTGATACAGCCACAGGCCCATCCATCTGTTCATCAAGAGTCACTCATCTCATCAGTCCATAAAACCTTTGAAAAATCTGTCTTCAGATATATTTTGGCCCATTCTTGACGTTTCAACTTATGTGTCTTGTTAAGGAACCAACTCGTAAAGGAAGCTATATTAGAAATAATACTTACAAACAGTTATACAGTTTCAGATGTGTATGTAGGTGAGAACTTAGGATCCAGTGATCATCAATCTGTTTGGTTTAGTATTGATGTGCAGAAACTGTCCATCCAGACTAAACAAAAGTTTTAGACTTTAGGAAGGCAGATTTTTCATTAATTGAAGAATACCTAAAAAACTATTTAAAAAGGGAAAACTCTTATTACAGGGGTTCAAGAACAGTGGGAATTTGTGAAGGGCGCCATTTTAGATGCAACCGCACACTGTATTAGACATGTCTGTAAAAGTAAAAGAAAGCGGAAACCAATTTGGTTTTCCAAAGAAGTAGCACATGCTGTAAAGACAAAAAAGATAGCTTATAAAAATTACAGAAACACACAATCAGATGATGATATGAAAATATGGAGACTACAACAAAAAAAAAAAGACTAAG
Organism: Bombina bombina; assembly: GCF_027579735.1. Lineage (NCBI taxonomy): Eukaryota > Metazoa > Chordata > Amphibia > Anura > Bombinatoridae > Bombina > Bombina bombina. The sequence continues at coordinate 232,008,102 of NC_069504.1, read as the reverse complement.
CAGTTAATTCGGAAGGTTAAAGCTAATACAGAAGAGAAGATAGCACAGTCAGTAAAACATTGGGACAAAACATTCTTTAGATATATCAGTGAAAGAAGAAAAAATAAGGTAGGAATAGTAAAATTGAAATCAGTTGATGGTAAAATAATAGAAGGAGATAAGCAAATTGCAGACTGTCTCAATGATTACTTCTGTTCTGTTTTCACAAAAGATTGTGAAGATAGAATGTCTACATTAAGGGATGCTACGAAAAATAGAAACAAGCTTAACATTAATCTTTTTACAGAGGATGAGGTTTTGTTAGCATTATCAAAAATAAATGTTAAAAAGGCAGTAGGTCCTGATAATATTCATCCAAGGGTTTTAAAAGAACTTCGATCAGTGCTAACTGTCCCATTAACTGATCTGTTTAATCAGTCACTATTAACAGGAGCTGTCCCAGATGATTGGAGAATAGCAAATGTAATACCTCTTCATAAAAAGGGCAGTAGGGAAGAATCTGGTAACTACAGGCCAGTTAGTTTAACTTCAGTAGTAGAGAAATTAATGGAAAGCCTCTTAAAAGAAAGAATTAGGACTTACATAAAGACAAACAATTTAGAGGACCAAAATCAGTATGGTTTTACTTCAAGGAGATCATGTCAGACTAATCTAATTGACTTCTTTGATTACGCAACACAAGTATTAGACAAGGGTGGAACAGTTGATGTAGCATATCTAGATTTCAGCAAAGTATTTGACACCGTTCCACACAAACTAATTCACAAATTTTATCTCCTTGGTCTAGACTCAAAAATTGTGAACTGGGTGGAATGTTTGGCTTAAGGACAGAAAACAAAGTGTCTTAGTAAATGGAGTTCATTCAGCTTAGGGGGCTGTTACTAGTGGTGTTCCTCAGGGGTCAGTTCTGGGGCCTGTTTTGTTTAACATATGTATCTGTGATATCAGCAAAGGGCTACAGGGGAAAGTAAGTCTGTTTGCAGATGATACAAAAATTTGTAACAGAGTGGATGTTCCAGGGGGAGGTAGACAAAATGAGAAGTGATATACAACAGTTGGAGGATTGGACAAACAACTGGGATCTAAAGTTTAACACAGCAAAGTGTAAAATAATGCATTTAGAGAAGAAAAATCCAAATGTTAATTACAGACTCAATGACACTTTACTGACTGTTACCGATGAGGAACAGTACTTGTGAGTTATTTCAAATGATTTAAAACTTAGTAAACAATGTAGTAATGCAGCGAGTGAGGCTAGCAGAATGCTTGGATGTATTGGTAGAGGTACAGTATATGCAGCAGAAATAGTAAGGTTCTTATCTTGAGTATTGTGTTCAGTTCTGGGGCCATATCTTCAGAAGGATATTAACAAACTTGAATCTGTACAAAGGAGGGCTACCAAAATGGTACATGGTCTAAAAAAATGAAACTTACCAGGATAGGTTCAATGACCTAAATATGTATAGCTTAGAGGAGAGAAGGGAAAGAGGTGATATGATAGCAACTTTCAAGTACGTTAAAGGGCTTAGTAAAACTGAGACTGTGGGTATTTTACATAAAATGGAAAATTCAAGAAGGGGTCATGATCTCAAGCTGAAGGGTAGCAGATTCAGTAATTTGAGCAAGAACTTCTTTACAGAGTTATTGATTTATGGAATAAACTTCCTCAAGAGGTAGTAATGACAAACTGTGGGGGACTTTAAAAATGCCTGGGACAAGCATAAGGCTATCCTACGAACTAGATAAGCTTATACTGTTAGGTAATATCGGGCAGACTTGCTGGTCCTATGTTTCTATGTTTAAAAGTTTTATTTTGTGGTAAAATATATGCATTTCTTTTGTTCCACTATTTTCCAGCCTAGCAAATGGGAACTTGACTGTTTCCTGATTGACTGCAATCAACAGGGAAGTAGGAGCCTGAATGAACCCATATCTTTAAATATTTAAAGGGACATTGAACTAGTGTATATTGTGCAGATAAAGGGCCTCTATTTCAGCATGTTAAACTATTGCAAGGAAAGATTAATTTAAAGCTCATTATTTTTAAACTAACAGGAAGTGCATGTTTTGTTTAATTAGTCTACAGGATAGCAGCTCAGTGACTAAAAGAATACTCCCAAAATGATATACTGCTAGACCTTGACATACCAGACAAGTATAAAAACAAAGTTTTTTTTACCAGTGCAGGGACTTTCATTAAAGAAAAAAAAAAAACATTTCAAATTCTGTCTTAGATACATGGTGATTTTAATGTCTCTTTAAAAAAGAAGCATTACAGTTTGTGCTGAGTTGTACATATAATATAGTAGTTCAATAGATAAAGGACGCACAAGCGCTCAGAAAATTTAGTGGTTGCTTTGGATTTTATGTGGTTTAGGAAAATAGAAATGAATGCAGATTTTAGCTGTGAAATCACTTACCGGAGCTCAAGTGAAAGCCCATGTAATAGCGAATTGCCGTTCTTGGCAACTCCGTATTTACCAAGGAAATATAATTATCCCTTTCACAATGTGATTTTGCTCTCATATCTGCAGGTAAAAGCTTCCACATTCTCTGTGCACGTTTTGTATAATACAGATTATTAATGTTAACCTCTTATCAATATTTACTGTGATCCAAATTCTAATTTATCGCAGGAAGAAACATTTTTTATATTGATATAAAACCATTATGAACTTTATCCTGTAACATGGTAGCTTAAAAATTTGAAAATTAGAAGACTAACGGCTAGATTACAAATTTTGCGGTATGAGAGAAAAAGCAGCGCTAAGGCTCTTGCAGGTATTTCTGTACCGCACACTTTTTTGGCCGTAACGCAACGTAACAACCGCAGCTTTTAAAAAGTCAATTTTCAATGGGACTTCCTTTGCGCCGGTATTACGAGTCTGCCTGGGAGACCAAAAAGTGAGCGGTACAGCCTATACCGTCAAGATCCTTACCGTAAACTGAAAGTCAGTAGTTATGAGTTTTACGCTACAAATACGTAACATAAAACTCATAACTAAAGCGCTAAAAAGTACAACACCCATAAACTACCTATTAACCCCTAAACTGAGGCCCTCCCGCATCGCAAACACTAAAATAAAATCATTAACCCCTAATCTGCTGCTCCGGACATCGCCGCCACTATAATAAACATATTAACCCCTAAACCGCCAGGGCAATGGGTAGCTTAAGTTTTTTTAGTTAGGATTTTATTTGGGGGGTTGTGTTGTGTGGGTGGTGGGTTTTACCGTTGCGGGGGGGGTGTTTGTATTTTTTTTTTTACAGGTAAGAGCCGATTTATTTGGGGCAATGCCCCGCAAAAGGCCCTTTTAAGGGTTATTGGTAGTTTAGTTTAGGCTAGGTTTTTTTTTATTTTGATAGGGCTATTAGATTAGGTGTAATTAGTTTAAATATTTGATCATTTCTTTTTTTATTTTGTGTAATTTAGTGGGGTTTTTTGTTTGTAATTTAGTTAATTGTATTTAATAAATGTAATTTATTTAATTGTAGTGTAATGTTAGGTGTTAGTGTAACTCAGGTCAGGTTTTATTTTACAGGTAAATTTGTATTTATTTTAGCTAGGTAGTTAGTAAATAGTTAACTATTTACTAACTAGTCTACCTAGTTAAAATAAATACAAACTTGCCTGTAAAATAAAAATAAAACCTAAGATAGCTACAATGTAACTATTAGTTATATTGTAGCTAGCTTAGGGTTTATTTTACAGGCAAGTATTTAGTTTTAAATAGGAATTATTTAGTTATTAACCCCTTAATGACCACAATGTACCCTGTATGTCACTGGTCGTTAAGGGTTTTTTCAGGACATAATAGCACAAGTCTAGCAAGAACACACTATTCATTCCCTCCCTCCAGCAGGCTTAGTGGAATAGAGCAGTCTCAACGCTGGTGGCAAGACCGTGCTATAAAACAATCAAGTCCCAAAAAAACATAATTTATGTAAGAACTTACCTGATAAATTCATTTCTTTCATATTAGCAAGAGTCCATGAGCTAGTGACGTATGGGATATACATTCCTACCAGGAGGGGCAAAGTTTCCCAAACCTTAAAATGCCTATAAATACACCCCTCACCACACCCACAATTCAGTTTAACGAATAGCCAAGAAGTGGGGTGATAAGAAAAAAGTGCGAAAGCATATAAAATAAGGAATTGGAATAATTGTGCTTTATACAAAAAAATCATAACCACCACAAAAAAAGGGCGGGCCTCATGGACTCTTGCTAATATGAAAGAAATGAATTTATCAGGTAAGTTCTTACATAAATTATGTTTTCTTTCATGTAATTAGCAAGAGTCCATGAGCTAGTGACGTATGGGATAATGACTACCCAAGATGTGGATCTTTCCACACAAGAGTCACTAGAGAGGGAGGGATAAAATAAAGACAGCCAATTCCTGCTGAAAATAATCCACACCCAAAATAAAGTTTAATGAAAAACATAAGCAGAAGATTCAAACTGAAACCGCTGCCTGAAGTACTTTTCTACCAAAAACTGCTTCAGAAGAAGAAAATACAACAAAATGGTAGAATTTGGTAAAAGTATGCAAAGAGGACCAAGTTGCCGCTTTGCAAATCTGATCAACCGAAGCTTCATTCCTAAACGCCCAGGAAGTAGAAACTGACCTAGTAGAATGAGCTGTAATCCTATGAGGCGGAGTCTTACCCGACTCAACATAGGCAAGATGAATTAAAGATTTCAACCAAGATGCCAAAGAAATGGCAGAAGTTTTCTGACCTTTCAAAAACCGGAAAAGATAACAAATATTTCAAAGCTCTAATAACATCCAAAGAATGCAACGATTTCTCCTTAGAATTCTTAGGATTAAGACATAATGAAGGAACCACAATGTCTCTACTAATGTTGTTGGAATTCACAACTTAGGTAAAAATTCAAAAGAAGTTCGCAACACCGCCTTATCCTGATGAAAAATCAGAAAAGGAGACTCACAAGAAAGAGCAGATAATTCAGAAACTCTTCTGGCAGAAGAGATGGCCAAAAGGAACAAAACTTTCCAAGAAAGTAATTTAATATCCAATGAATGCATAGGTTCAAATGGAGGAGCTTGAAGAGCCCCCAGAACCAAATTCAAACTCCAAGGAGGAGAAATTGACTTAATGACAGGTTTTATACGAACCAAAGCTTGTACAAAACAATGAATATCAGGAAGAATAGCAATCTTTCTGTGAAAAAGAACAGAAAGAGCAGAGATTTGACCTTTCAAGGAACTTGCGGACAAACCCTTATCTAAACCATCCTGAAGAAACTGTAATATTCTCGGTATTCTAAAAGAATGCCAAGAAAAATGATGAGAAAGACACCAAGAAATATAAGTCTTCCAGACTCTATAATATATCTCTCTGGATACAGATTTACGAGCCTGTAACATAGTATTAATCACAGAGTCAGAGAAACCTCTTTGACCAAGAATCAAGCGTTCAATCTCCATACCTTTAAATTTAAGGATTTCAGATCCTGATGGAAAAAAGGACCTTGAGACAAAAGGTCTGGTCTTAACGGAAGAGTCCACGGTTGGCAAGAGGCCATCCGGACAAGATCCGCATACCAAAACCTGTGAGGCCATGCCGGAGCTACCAGCAGAATAAACGAGCATTCCTTCAGAATCTTGGAGATTACTCTTGGAAGAAGAACTAGAGGCGGAAAGATATAGGCAGGATGATACTTCCAAGGAAGTGATAATGCATCCACTGCCTCCGCCTGAGGATCCCGGGATCTGGACAGATACCTGGGAAGTTTCTTGTTTAGATGAGAAGCCATCAGATCTATTTCTGGAAGTTCCCACATTTGAACAATCTGAAGAAATACCTCTGGGTGAAGAGACCATTCGCCCGGATGCAACGTTTGGCGACTGAGATAATCCGCTTTCCAATTGTCCATACCTGGGATATGAACCGCAGAGATTAGACAGGAGCTGGATTCCGCCCAAACCAAAATTCGAGATACTTCTTTCATAGCCAGAGGACTGTGAGTCCCTCCTTGATGATTGATGTATGCCACAGTTGTGACATTGTCTATCTGAAAACAAATGAACAACTCTCTCTTCAGAAGAGGCCAAGACTGAAGAGCTCTGAAAATTGCACGGAGTTCCAAAATATTGATCGGAAATCTCACCTCCTGAGATTCCCAAACCCCTTGTGCCGTCAGATACCCCCACACAGCTCCCCAACCTGTAAGACTTGCATCTGTTGAGATTATAGTCCAGGTCGGAAGAACAAAGAAGCCCCCTGAACTAAACGATGGTGATCTGTCCACCATGTCAGAGAGTGTTGTAAAATCGGTTTAAAGATATTAATTGAGATATCTTTGAGTAATCCCTGCACCATTGGTTCAGCATACAGAGCTGAAGAGGTTGCATGTGAAAACGAGCAAAGGAGATCGCATCTGATGCGGCAGTCCTAAGACCCAACATTTCCATGCATAAGGCTACCAAAGGGAATGAATGTGACTGAAGGTTTTGACAAGCTGATATCAATGTTAAACTTCTCTTGTCTGACAAGGACAGAGTCATAGACACTGAATCTATCTAGAAACCTAAAAAGGTTACCCTTGTCTGAGGAATCAATGAACTGATTGGTAAATTGATCCTCCAACCATGAACTTGAAGAAACAACACAAGTCGATTCGTATGAGATTCTTCGAAAATGAGAAGACTGAGCAAGTACCAAGATATCGTCCAAATAAGGAAATACCAAAACCCTATTCTCTGATTACAGAAAGAAGGGCACCGAGAACCTTTGAAAAAAATTCTTGGAACTGAGGCTAGGCCAAACGGTAGAGCCACAAAACTGGTAATGCTTGTCTAAAAAGAGAATCTCAGACACTTAAAGTGATCTGGATGAATCGGAATATGCAGATACACATCCTGTAAATCTATTGTAGACATATAATGCCCTTGCTAAACAAAAGGCAGGATAGTCCTACAGTAACCATCTTGAATGTTGGTATCCTAACATAACGATTCAATAATGATAGATCCGGAACTGGTCTGAAGGAATTGACCTTCTTTGGTACAATGAAGAGATAAAATAAAACCCCAGCCCCTGTTCCAGAACTGGAACTGGCATAAATACTCCAGCCAACTCTAGATCTGAAACACATTTCAGAAATGCTGAGCCTTTGCTGTGTTAACTGGGACACGGGAAAGAAAAGAATCTCTTAGCAGGAGGCCTTAACTTGAAGCCAATTCTGTACCTTTCTGAAACAATGTTTCTGAAACCAGAGATTAAGAACGGAATTGATCCAAATTTCTTTGAAGAAAACGTAATCTGCCCCATACCATCTGAGCTGGAATAAGGGCCGCACCTTCATAGGTACTTAGGAGCTGGCTAAAGGTTTCTATAAGGCTTGGATATATTCCAAACTGGAAATAGTTTCCAAACTGATACCGCTCCTGAGGATGAAGGATCAGGCTTTTGTTCCTTGTGAGGAAAGGAACGAAAATGATTATTTACCCTGGAAAGAAAGGGAAAGCAAAGTTGACTTAGAAGACATGTCAGCATTCCAAGTTTAATCCATAAAGCTTTTCTAGCTAAAATAGCTAGAGACATATACCTGACATCAACTCTAATGATATCAAAAGATGGTATCACCAATAAAATTATTAGCATGTTATAGAATAATAATAATGCTATAAAATTATGATCTGTTACTTGTTGCGCTAAAGCTTCTAACCAAAAAGTTGAAGCTGCAGCAACATCCGCTAAAAATATAGCAGGTCTAAGAAGATTACCTGAACATAAGTAAGCTTTTCTTAGAAAGGATTCAGTTTTCCTATCTAAAGGATCCTTAAATGAAGTACTATCTGCCGTAGGAATAGTAGTACATTAGCAGGAGTAGAGACAGCCCCATAACCTTAGGGATTTTTGTCCCAAAAAACTCTAATCTGTCAGATGGCACAGGATATAATTTGCTTAAACGTCTAGAAGGAGTAAATAAATTACCCAAATTATTCCATTCCCTGGAAATTACTTCAGAAATAGCATCAGGGAGATAAAACACTTCTGGAATAACTACAGGAGATCTAAAAACCTTATTTAAACGTTTACATTTAGTATCAAGAGGACCAGAATCCTCTATTTCTAATGCAAATAACACTTCTTTAAGTAAAGAACGAGTAAATTCCATCTTGAACAAATACAAAG